>NC_134354.1:102078861-102378861 GCF_048569485.1 Anomaloglossus baeobatrachus | reverse complement strand
ATATAAGGGGTTAATGACAGCTCACAGCTGCCACTAAGTCCTAGATTAGTAATGTTCAAACTGGAAAAGTCCAGCACATCCATTAATGATATTAATAAAATCAATTCTTTATTGTTCGATTATAAAATCAGACAAAGGAGATAACCACATTACTATCCGAACTTTCCATACATGTTCTAGATACACGGTTTACGTGAAATGGGGTATATAAGGGGGTATATCCCCAAAACGCGTAAACCATATTTCCATTAGTATTAGTGAAGCAGATTTTCCTACATACAAAGGGAGCGGGTTGAGTTACCTACTGCACATGCTCACAAACAAATGTCCTAACAATTTAGGACAGGTTGCTGTCAGTATAACAAGGCAGTGGCCATGTTAATTTGATAAAAATTACCTCTTTATACAAAATAATTTTTTTCTAATTGAATGTATTAAAGAATATATATATATATATATATATATATATTCTTTAATACAAAATTTCTTTTAGTTATCTTTTTTTCTAATTTCGGAGAACACCTTGAAGAAAGTTGGGCTTTCTGTTGTCTCATTGGCTTTACAGCTATGTGAGACTTACTGCTTTTGGTCTGTGTGTATAGCTTGGAAACATCGGGGATCTGTACTACTGTTTTTTACTTGAAGCTTAATGGTATTATTAAGAGGCAAGGTAATATATACTACATAAAGTAGACTCCTGTGTATTTTGAAGCAGCAGGAGGAAGAGACTAGACGCAGCAACTCCGGTAAATCCTGTCATAGCCTACTGTTGTTGTTCGTATATGGTATGAAGTGAGAAACTCACTTTTCAGGCAGCTGATTCTTTTTTTTCTAAACTAAACCTTTGCAAGTAGCTTTATGCAGTTTATCCCTTTAGAGTCAGATGTATCCTCCTACTCTATCTGAGTTGTACAATACATCCAAGACATTTTATTACATTGCTGATGTATAACAATATTTTGAAGTAAAGTTCAGACTTCTGTAGGAAGGTAAGCAATATTTTCGGCTGATTTCAACTAATGCCCATTGGGATGCATTGGTCAATTATTTTACAATGTTGTGATTTTCACATTGTGAATTTATAAAAAAAAAAAAAAATAGGAAAATTGATTATTGCATTGTATCCCATTGACTGGTAAGTCAAAACCGAAAAACAGGCGAAATCTGTTCTACCATTCAGATGCTATCACGCTAGCTACGGTGAAGCACCAAGTGAACGGTGAGAGGGAAGGGAAACCCTGTTTCTAGGGAAGGAAGAGATGGTGACCCCTGATCAAACCTACTGCTGGTCCCTGGGGTCCCTCACCTCCCTAAATAGGTTCCACACCTATGTGCCGAGCCAGATACCTGACCCTACTATAGGTATCCCTAGTTCTGGACCCTGAATAGGGAACGGATGCGATGAGCTCTTCATCAATCCCAGTAAACACTATAGACAACACAATGAGGACACACGGGGGTAAATGCATGAACTATTTATCGACAGATGACTCAGGTAGAAGTTTAGCAAAGTTACGGCAACAATACCACAGATGTGTACAAGCCGTCTGCTTGCAACCAGAGCTGAATGAACTGAATAATATCACTAGAACCAGTCCAGGGAAGACAGAAGTATTTAAGCACAGGGGGAATACTGATAATCATCAGCTGGACAGAAGTTTAGCTTCCCTGGGTCCTAAAACGGGAATAGATGAAAATCTAGCAGGAAAACTACCTAGTACATTGAATACGAAGAGCAGGAACAACAGAAAGTCAGAGAGAATCTTGCGCTGTGACCTTCTATTGTCAGAAACCACATGACTGTCTGTCACCTATGATACACCCGTGACAAATGCTATATTGAATCAGCTCCCTTTCACAGTCCGTATTTCACAGAGGAATGAATTTCACCAGATTTGACGCTTACTCTGCTAAAACTAGAGTAAACCCTGTGTTTCGACCGACATATTTTAGAAAAGTATCACAATTTCTAACTATGTATTTGTGCTTATAAATGTTTGACATGTCTTTATATTTAAATCTTATAGAGAACTAGATGGCAAAGATTCTTTTCACATGGTATGGTTGTCTACAATTCTCTTTCAACCACAAATAACACTTTGGTAATGAATAATGTATCACTGGAAGAATGCAGAATGATGTGCAATATTTGAGTCTTTTCAATACAGTATACTATAATTGTGTTGCTCATCAATAACAGATTTTTGGACTTTGTTTTTATTTTTTAATCATGCTTTTAGGCTATGTGCACACAGAAGGGTTTTTTTTTCCATGGAATTTGTGGAGCATATCCGCTCAGGCTATAAAATTGCTCAAAAGACTCTTCCTTTCTGCTGTAAAACCACTTTGGTGTTCATACAGTATGTGTAATGTTTTTAGTGGAGTTTTTTCAGCTTCAGATTCTGAAAAATACTTTGAAGTAAAAAAAAAGAAAATGCATATCACTTTTTTGAAGTGGTTAGTGATGCAATCCACTTCAAACTACTCACTGTCAAGTCAGAAGGCTACAAAAAACACCTACTAAACCGCTGTAACGGCTATATACAGTGCCTACAAGTAGTCTTCAACCCCCTGCAGATTTAGCAGGTTTGATAAGATGCAAATAAGTTAGAGCCTGCAAACTTCAAACAAGAGCAGGATTTATTAACAGATGAATAAATCTTACAAACCAACAAGTTATGTTGCCCAGTTAAATTTTAATAAATTTTCAACATAAAAGTGTGGGTCAATTATTATTCAACCCCTAGGTTTAATATTTTGTGGAATAACCCTTGTTTGCAATTACAGCTAATAATCGTCTTTCATAAGACCTGATCAGGCCGGCACAGGTCTCTGGAGTTATCTTGGCCCACTCCTCCATGCAGATCTTCTCCAAGTTATCTAGGTTCTTTGGGTGTCTCATGTGGACTTTAATCTTGAGCTCCTTCCACAAGTTTTCAATTGGGTTAAGGTCAGGAGACTGACTAGGCCACTGCAACACCTTGATTTTTTCCCTCTTGAACCAGGCCTTGGTTTTCTTGGCTGTGTGCTTTGGGTCGTTGTCTTGCTGGAAGATGAAATGACGACCCATCTTAAGATCCTTGAAGGAGGAGCGGAGGTTCTTGGCCAAAATCTCCAGGTAGGCCGTGCTATCCATCTTCCCATGGATGCGGACCAGATGGCCAGGCCCCTTGGCTGAGAAACAGCCCCACAGCATGATGCTGCCACCACCATGCTTGACTGTAGGGATGGTATTCTTGAGGTCGTATGCAGTGCCATCCAGTCTCCAAATGTCACGTGTGTGGTTCGCACCAAAGATCTCGATCTTGGTCTTATCAGACCAGAGAACCTTGAACCAGTCTGTCTCAGAGTCCTCCAAGTGATCATGAGCAAACTGTAGACGAGCCTTGACATGACGCTTTGAAAGTAAAGGTACCTTACGGGCTCGTCTGGAACGGAGACCATTGCGGTGGAGTACGTTACTTATGGTATTGACTGAAACCAATGTCCCCACTGCCATGAGATCTTCCCGGAGCTCCTTCCTTGTTGTCCTTGGGTTAGCCTTGACTCTTCGGACAAGCCTGGCCTCGGCACGGGAGGAAACTTTCAAAGGCTGTCCAGGCCGTGGAAGGCTAACAGTAGTTCCATAAGCCTTCCACTTCAGGATGATGCTCCCAACAGTGGAGACAAGTAGGCCCAACTCCTTGGAAAGGGTTTTGTACCCCTTGCCAGCCTTGTGACCCTCCACAATCTTGTCTCTGATGGCCTTGGAATGCTCCTTTGTCTTTCCCATGTTGACCATGTATGAGTGCTGTTCACAAGTTTGGGGAGGGTCTTAATTAGTCAGAAAAGGCTGGAAAAAGAGCTAATTAATCCAAACATGTGAAGCTCATTGTTCTTTGTGCCTGAAATACTTCTTAATACTTTAGGGGAACCAAACAGAATTCTGGTGGTATGAGGGGTTGAATAATAAATGACCCTCTGAATAAACTTTTCACAATTTAAAAAAAACAAAAAAAACAAATAACATTCTTTTTTGCTGCAGTGCATTTCACACTTCCAGGCTGATCTACAGTCCAAATGTCACAATGCCAAGTTAATTCCGAATGTGTAAACCGGCTAAATCTGCAGGGGGTTGAATACTACTTGTAGGCACTGTATATACGTATATATACGTCCTTGGTCTCCCTCTTCCCTTTGATGTAAGCTCACATGGTGCAAGCTGTATAATGGCCCCCACATAGTCTTGCAAACAGTATAATGGCCCCCACATAGCCCTCCAAAATGTGAAATGGCCCCACACAGCCCTTTATACAGTATAATGGTCACCATACAGCCATAAAAAACTATATAATGGGCCCCACAGCCCTGCAAACTGTATTTATGACCTCAACTTACCCATGCAAACTTTATTATGTAAATATAAAGCCATGCAAATGTCTAGTGGCCCCCACATAGCCTTGCAAACTGTACAATGACACCAACTTATCTAAGTAAACAATATAATGGCCCTTACATAGCCCTGCAATCTTTACATGAGCCTCCACAAAGCCCTGCAAACTGTATAAGAACCCCCACACAGTCTTCAAATTATAGAATGGCCCAAAGTAGCCCTCCAAACAATTTAATGGCCTCTGTATAGCCCTGCTGTAACATCTGTGCCGCTCTCTGCTTCGGCAGCTAAGCGACACCACACTATTGTTGCATGTGACGCTCCATATACCAATCATATTTTATTCCTGGGACTTGTGGTTCTGTCCAGTCTGCAAGCTGTGGGGTTAATCTTTTTGTCATGATTTCTATCTCCTGTCAGCAATGGGTGGGGCTGTTCTACATAAACCCCAGAGAGCCAACTCCCACTGCCAGTCAATAGAGATTCTATGCTGGTTTGTGCTATGTCCTGAGTGCCTGTACTTTGACCTCAGCTTTACATTTGACTACCCACTTGTTGTTTGATTCTGTTCCTGACTTGACTTCCTGGATCTGACCCAGCTTCCTGACTATCCTTCCACCCAGCTTGTGCCACTGGACAGCAGCTGACTCTGTGACCCTTACCCAGGCACTTCTGTTTAAATCTAGATCCCTGTACAGGGGTTAAAGGGTGATGATCAGGGCAACCCCTACGTTCTGGGAAAAGGAGTAGCTTGCGCCAACCTGCAAACAGTATATTGTCTCCTACATAGCCCTCTAAAATGTATAAGGGCACAGACACAGCCCTGCAAACTGTATGATGGCCCCCACATAGCCCTGCAAACTGTATAATAGCTCCAACATAGCTCTGCAAACAGTATAATGGGCCTCACTGATTTAAATAGATTTCATTAAAAAAAACCTCACCTCAATCCGGTCTCCACAGTGTGTGGACTGCACCTGTTTACTATGGTGTTGTTCTACATAAACCCCAGAGAGCCAGCTCCCACTGCCACTCAATAGAGATGATGGCATCACAACATCGCACCCGCTATGTGCAGAGACATCAGAGCTCAGACGTACAGGGATAATTGTGGCGCCCCGGACAAGCCAGGACTTCACAGGTACTGCAACAACACACCCCACACCCCGGTTAGGCACATCAGCCGCACACACAAATCCTTGTTGCCTCCCTCCAGGGGCTGATGTCCACACCAGGTGGGGTGGAGCCAGGCGGTTGGCTCCTCCCACCGAGGTGTTTACAGTCCTGGAGGCGGGAAAAGGAGAGCAGATCAGTTTGGAGTGTAGAGTGTGAGAGTCAGGGAAGTGGTAGTGGAGGAACTGACTGGCCGTGTCCGGGTACGTGGCCCAGGCACCTGACAGCAAGGTTGGCAGACGGTGGTGACCGTCTGCAGGAGAGGCCGATTGACGCACAACCGTAAGGACCGGGGACGGGCGGTGGCCCGCTGGTACCGGATCGGGGAGCGAAGAGAAGCCAGCACCATCCGGCAGGGCCTACGGACCCCGACCAGGCTAGGAGTCGCCGTTAAACCGGTCAAATCCATCAGCGACGGAAACCTCCGGGGTTTCCCAGCAGTAAAGACCCGACTGAAGGCAACCGTCCAAACTGTGAGGGAGAGAAAGCTACCGCCAGAGCTAGAGCTCCCAGGGCCAGGGCCTGCGGGCAAACAGGGGCTCCCTTAGCCAACCAACCGCTGGGGAGCGGGTTACCGGTGGGAAGCCATCGGGGCCAAGAACATAATACCGTTGCAGGGAGAGACAGTTACCGCCAACCTACTGGGAGTGACCGTCGCAGCCGTCTGTGGGACTTGTCCATCCAGCCGTTTGTTTTACCAGAGACTCCGTGTGCGTTACTGGCTGAGTAAGTACCACCGTGCCGTCTGGCACTGCGCTGCCTCGCGACCCTGCACCTGGTCAAGCCCCGCAATCCACCTTACAGACAACAACTCCGGGCCCCGGGACTGCCAAAAAAACCCCCTACCCATGGAGGGGAGAGAAACATCTCAGCTGCTCCCTGCCATCGCTCCCGGGATCCCCGTACAGAGCAGCGGTGGTGCCCCAACCTCACCACACACCGTGGGTGGCGTCACAAACCGACATCCCAAACACCAACCAACCACCCCTTTCACTCACGGGCGAGGAGCGCCACTCGAGTCCCCGGATCCGGCCCAACGCTCGAGCCACCGAGCAGCAGCGCCGGACCCGAGCGTGGTGAGCGCAGCGCCCCGCCGCCCGCGACAACTTGGCGTCACGAACAGGATCCTACCGTTCTACCGCCTGGTGGAAGTGCGCCTTGTGTCCCGCCGGAGGTGTCCGGCCGAATATTTTCGGAAGCCGCCATATTGGGCGCGAAAAGTCCCCGCTTGAGTGTCTCCCCGAGCAGTGGAGGCGCGAAAGTCGAAGCTCCGCCCCTGAAGAGGAGGTGCCAGAGAAACACCAAGGGGGGCATGGATGGCGTCTGGCCACGTGTAGCCGAGGCTGCAGAGAAGCAGATGGAGAGATGGTAGCGTCCTCGAATTGGAGTGCCGAAGCGCCCGCCACCGGAGCCACTAAGCTCTGGGGGAAACGAGGCGGAGTAGCCTTTGAAGATTGCGGCCCGGGTGAACTCCCCGCCGGGACCGCTGCTTGGCTGGAGCGGGAGCTGGGCCGGTTCTGCTTGAAGGTGAGGGCGCAGATCTTGCAGCAGCTGCTGGATTAGAAGGCGGAGATGCGCAGAATGGTTGCCGTGGTGTGGGGCCGCAAACAAGGGGCCGCCGAGGCCGTGCCGCGTCGCGACCAGGCCACCCAAACTCCTGAACCAGCCTTGATCGAGTGGGAGTCGGGGGTCAGCACCGCAGCAGGAGGTCCGGAGAGGATGCAGCCGAAGGAAGAAGAGATCTCAAACACGCTGCCCCCACCACCGTTCCCAACGGCGATCAGCATTTCGGGACTGCACTGCCTGTGGAAGGAGAACCCGATGTACCGTTCGGTCCCCAAGTGGGCCGACCCCCTGCGGTGGTAACCGCCCTAAAGTCAGCGGTCCCCCCGCCGCAAGTTGTCCCCGTTGGGACCACCAGCACCGTGTGATATATTGAATGTTTAATGTTGTTGGATGATAAGGAAAATGAAAGAAATCAACCGAACTATGACCAGATTAACACCGTGATTCAACCGGTCGTTGCCGGCAACTAGTCCCCGTTGGGACTTTCTGCACCGTGCGTAAGGAACTTCTTACGGACAAGCCCGAGAACTCGTAGGGCAACCACAAACTTGTGGAGTGTAAATAAATTGTTGGCTTGTTACCGTGACAGCCTCCGGAGAGGCTGATTTGGGAGGATGGGCCTGGAGGAAAGGGATGGCCCAGGCCCGCCACTACCGTAACCGGTGGCGAACCTCCGGGGGTCAGGGGTCCCCCATGGACGTCGGTCCCCTGAAAGAGACCGTACCCGCTCGGGCAACTTGGGTCTGGACTGGGGCAAGGGGTGCTGCCCATTTTCTTAGGGGCAGCATCAGGGCCAGGTTGTTTGGGCGGGGAGGAAGAGCGGAAGCCGTACCGTTTAATAAAAATGTTTAGTAACGTTAAACGAAAGTGCCTCCCGTTAAGGGAAGTTTATACAAAAATGCTTGTGTTTTATATGTTTTACCGTTTTCTATTTTTCCTAGTTGTGAAAATAAAATCGGTGATGGACGAGCAGCCCGCGGACGGTCTGTGCTTAACCAAGGGGGAATGTGGCGCCCTGGACAAGCCAGGACATCACAGGTACTGCAACAATACACCCCACACCCCGGTTAGGCACATCAGCCGCACACACAAATCCTTGTTGCCTCCCTCCAGGGGCTGATGTCCACACCAGGTGGGGTGGAGCCAGGCGGTTGGCTCCTCCCACCGAGGAGTTTACAGTCCTGGAGGCGGGAAAAGGAGAGCAGATCAGTTTGGAGTGTAGAGTGTGAGAGTCAGGGAAGTGGTAGTGGAGGAACTGACTGGCCATGTCCGGGTACGTGGCCCGGGCACCTGACAGCAAGGTTGGCAGACGGTGGTGACCGTCTGCAGGAGAGGCCGATTGACGCACAACCGTAAGGACCGGGGATGGGCGGTGGCCCACCGGTACCGGATCGGGGAGCGAAGAGAAGCCAGCACCATCCGGCAGGGCCTACGGACCCCGACCAGGCTAGGAGTCGCCGTTAAACCGGTCAAATCCGTCAGCGACGGGAACCTCCGGGGTTTCCCAGCAGTAAAGACCCGACTGAAGGCAACCCTCCAAACCGTGAGGGAGAGAAAGCTACTGCCAGAGCTAGAGCTCCCAGGGCCAGGGCCTGCGGGCAAACAGGGGCTCCCTTAGCCAACCAACCGCTGGGGAGCGGGTTACCGGTGGGAAGCCATCGGGGCCAAGAACATAATACCGTTGCAGGGAGAGACAGTTACCGCCAACCTACCGGGAGTGACCATCGCAGCCGTCTGTGGAACTCGTCCATCCAGCCGTTTGTTTTACCAGAGACTCCGTGTGCGTTACTGGCTGAGTAAGTACCACCGTGCCGTCTGGCACTGCGCTGCCTCGCGACCCTGCACCTGGCCAAGCCCCGCAATCCACCTTACAGACAACAACTCCGGGCCCCGGGACTGCCAAAAAAACCCCCTACCCATGGAGGGGAGAGAAATGTGGCGCCCCAGGACCTGGTCGCCACAACAGCATTGCCCTTCCAAAGGGTTAATGCTGAGCCTGGAGGTAATTGGGAGATCCATTGGCCAGCAAGTTTAACACCCAACGCAATTCTCCCTCCGGCCAGCAGGGGGAGCTCTGAACCTGGGATTCCAGGGAGGATCCCCTTAAGCCTGGTCTGAGAGAGGAAGTAGTGTTCAGTCTGGAGGGAGCAGTAGAAGTAAACAGACGCAGAGTGAGCTGTCTTGTGGATCTGGGGCCTAGAGCTGGAGCAGCTTGGCCCAGAGAAGCAGGAGTAGCTGAGAGGCAGCAGAGAGAGACTCGGACATCGGAGTCTGTGGCCACCAGGGTATAAAATCCGCCCCTGGTAGCCGAATCCGAAGGGCAGGAGAGCTGCAAGCCCCTGGCCCATAAACATCCCAAAGGTACAGCTGCAGCAGCAGGGCCCGGTGTGGGCTCCAGCAGAGAAGCACCAGAGAGAGGGCCTGCGCAGCCACCTACAGAGGGAAGGGACGTACCATCGGTCCCAGCAGCAAAGAGGGCCCTTGCTGGATTTAGAGAAGCAGGGTCCTATCAGAACAAAGCAAAGCACAGGAGTAGGCCTCATACTCAGCTGGCCAGAAAGATCACCCCAAGTACTTCCAGGCCGACCGGATTCCCATCACCACCTGTAACGGTCTCCCAGGACTGGACTGTTCCCAGAGTAAAAGAGGAAAAGGTAAAGAGACTGTTGTTTGTGCCTGGTTCTTTCCCCGCCTGTCGGCCTTGCACCGTGTTAGCCACACAACACCATAGACTTTCACGAGCACCAACAGTGTCCCCGGGGCTCCGCTCCACCTGTGGGGAGCAGTACCAACATTGCTGCCATAACATCACCCCGGAGGCCTTGCACAGCAGCGGCGGCTTAATAGCCGCATACCACAGGTGGCGTCACGAACACAAAGACTTTAATATCAGCCACATATTCAACTGACACCCACCAGGGCCACGGAGCCGGGCCCAGCCACCACTGACTACCACCGGACTAGTCCGGCCCGGCACCGGGTGTCCCATAGCCCTGGGGTGGGCGAGTCAACTTTTGGCGTCACGAACAGGATTTCGTGACCGGTCCCACCGGGTACTGTGCGCCTGCAGGAATTGTGCTTAAAAGACTGTGTACTGGTTGTAAATTGCCGCCGCCATTAGCCGCGCCGAGCGCAGGAAGAAGGGGGGCGTGCCTGACAAAGAGCGCGAAGGGAGCGCGCCATCAGAGCAGAGCGCTGTTAACCCCGCGCGACCCAGAAGAAAATTTGAAAAGTGAACGGAGCCTGGTAAGGTTCACTAAGGGGGAGGAAGATGTCCGACTCAGAGGGAGAGCAGGTGGCTGCCATCGCCCAAGGCGCCGCAGCACCGGCCGAAGCAGTCCCAGTCGCCGTCGCCCCAGCCCCCACTGTAGCGCCGGTAATGCCGATCACCATGCCGTACATACCGGGAGCAGAATGGCTGCCGCAGTACTTCGGGGAGTCCCATACCTTGAGTGACTTCAGAGAAAGCCTGCACAGCTTATTCCGGGTGTATCCGCTGACTGAGAGCCAGAAGGTGGGCATAGTAATGGGACAGCTAGCCGGCGCAGCCCAGCGTGAAGCGAAGTCCTGGCCTGATACAGATAAAGGGACAGCAGCCCAGATACTGGCCAAGCTAAAGAGTACTTTTGACACCCGCACCGCAGCAGAGATAAAGATGAGATTCTTTGGGTGCAAGCAGCGGGCCACAGACAGCCTAAGGGACTATGCCTTAAACCTGCAAGAGGCCCTGAAAGCAGTTAAACAGGTGGACCCAGAGAGTGTACGTGAAGAAGACAAACTCCTAACTGAGCAGTTCATAGAGGGGCTCCTGTCAGATGCCCACAGGACCCAGCTGCGTATCCTGGTCCTGCAGAACCCTGCTCTGGACTTTGCAAAGTTTAAGGACCAGGCCATCAGGGTACTGAGAGAAACTACACCAAATGACCCAGTACCCCTCCGGCCTCTTGCTATCACGTACCCCGGGGTGGTGCCTGCAACACGAGCCACTGCAGGGGCTGAAGCGCAGTCCCTGGATAAAGATCCCACTGCAGAGCTCAGACAGCAGGTCCAGGAGCTGACCAAGACTGTAGCTGCCCTTGCCAAGACCGTGCAGTCTCTACAAATGACCCCCTCGCCTGCAAAAATCGAGTTGGCCTCCAGCCCAGATGACGTCCCATGGATGCGACAGAGGAGGATTCCGCCGACCCGAGGCAGAGACACAGACCGGTATGATTCAACAGGACAACCGATCTGCCGCCGCTGCAGCCAGGCGGGCCACATTGCACGACGCTGTCCTTTAAATGGGCTGAGCCTGGGGCCAGGAGCCAACCCCCAGGTGTAAGGAAGCCCGGCTCAAACCCCAGCCGTAGCAAGTATGTGGGAGGACGACCGGTCCTTCCCATTGTGCTGGATGGGATCCCTTTGAATGCCCTCCTGGATACGGGGTCCCAGGTAACAACCATCCCCCACAAACTGTACAAAAGATATTGGGCTGATTCAGACATTGACCATGGCCCAGATGATGATTTAACAATTGTGGCCAGTAATGGTCAGCCCTTACCTCAAATTGGGTACAAAGAAGTAACCATTAAAGTGGGGCGGGTGGAATTGCCATGTCAGGGGATGATAATTGTAGATATTGATCGCAAAGAATCTGACCCACTGCTAACCATTGGTACAAATGTGATAGAAAATTGTATTGCCGAAGTGATAATTTTGTTGCAACAGGCGTCTGAAACCGCCAGCTCCGGGCAGCAGCGTGCCCTACAGAGGGAGATCAGAGCCCTGATGAGGAGGCAGCAGGTAGAGCTGGCCGGAGGAGAGATTGGCAGTGTGAGGGTAAGTGACCCCCTCCCCATTGCAATACCCCCAAGAAGTGAAATGTTGATATGGTGTCGGGCAGCAATAGGCCTCAAGGGTCAGGATTACCATGCCTTGGTAGAACCGGTGTATTCAGACAGTAGGCCTGGAGTCCTGATAGCCAGAGGGGTAGCGGATGTCCGCAAGGGGAGAGTGCCCGTCCGTGTCTTGAATTGTGGGGAGGAGGAGGCCAAATTGCCCCGGTACGCCACTGTAGCAAAACTGTACACTGTCAGCAACAATACCATTAAAGCAGTGGAACCCTTGATCCCGTCCGACCAGGCGGAAGACAATGGCTCCAAGGGGCAGCTGGAAGACTGGTGCCAAAAATTACATGTAGGCACCGACTCCACCCCCTCGCACCAGAAGCATGGGGTTTACCGGGTGGTACAGGAGTATGAGCGGGTCTTCAGCAAACACCCCCTAGATTTTGGGCAGGTGAAAGGGGTTAAACACCAAATCCCCACGGGTGATCATCATCCCATTAAAGAGAGATACCGCCCTGTACCCCCCGCACAGTATCAGTGTGCCAAGGAAATGTTACGAGAAATGAAGGAGGCTGGGGTTATCAGAGATAGTTGTAGCCCCTGGGCAGCTCCACTAGTGCTCGTAAAGAAAAAAGATGGTACAATGAGAATGTGTGTAGATTACAGGCAAATTAACCGCATTACACATAAAGATGCTTATCCACTGCCCAGAATAGAGGAGTCACTAACAGCCTTAAAGTCAGCTAACTATTTCTCCACCTTGGATCTCACCAGTGGGTATTGGCAGGTTCCCGTGGCAGAGGCGGACAAAGAGAAGACTGCATTCACGACACCAATGGGCCTCTGTGAGTTCAATTGTATGCCATTCGGGCTCTGCAACGCCCCAGGGACATTCCAAAGGTTGATGGAGTGCTGCTTGGGCCACCACAACTTTGAAACCGTGCTGTTGTACCTGGATGACGTCATAGTCTACTCCAAGACTTATGAGGACCACCTGAAGCACTTAGCAGAAGTGTTTGAGTCCTTGTCGGAATATGGCCTGAAGATCAAGCCGTCCAAATGTCACCTCTTGAAGCCAAAGGTACAGTACCTGGGTCATGTGGTCAGCGCAGAAGGTGTGGCACCTGATCCGGAGAAAGTCACTGTAATCAAGGACTGGCCAAGACCCACCACAGTGAAGGAGGTGCGGCAGTTCCTTGGACTGGTGGGCTACTACCGAAGGTTCATTGATGGTTTCACCAAGATAGCAGCGCCCCTTCAAGATCTCCTGGTGGGCCAGCCAAAGCAGGCTAAGAAGCAGAGCCCTCCATTTGAATGGAGCAGCCAACTAGAAACATCCTTTGTCCGGCTGAAAGGGGCTCTCACGGGAGAAGAAATTCTGGCCTACCCTGACTACAGCCAACCGTTTGTACTGTATACAGACGCCAGCAACGTGGGACTGGGAGCAGTTCTGTCCCAGGTACAGGGAGGCAGAGAGAGGGTGATAGCGTACGCCAGTAGGAAGCTTCGGCCCACAGAAAGGAATCCAGAAAACTACAGTTCCTTCAAGCTGGAGTTCCTCGCTATTGTTTGGGCAGTGACTGAACGCTTCAAGCACTATCTGGCATCGGCCAAGTTCACCATCTTCACGGACAACAATCCGTTGACACACCTGGCAACAGCCAAGTTAGGTGCGATGGAACAGCGATGGATGGCCCGGCTGTCTAACTTTGACTTTGCCATCAAGTATCGGGCTGGCAAGAAGAATAACAATGCTCATGCGCTGTCCAGAATGCCTCACTTACCCGAGTCTGGAGAAGACCTGGATGAACTCGAAGAGATAGAGTTACCGGCTTTCCATCACCAAGGTGTTTCCCAGTGTGAGCATGCTGTGGGAGTGAAGCGCTCAAGCCAGCACGAGGTCTCGGTCAACCCATTACTCCACCATAATTGGGAAGAGACACAGAACGGTGACCCGGCCGTGCGATTGGTCAAAGAGAAGCTAGCGCAAGCTGAGACCCATCTTGGCCCAGACGCTCCAGAGGAAGCCCAGCAGCTGTGGAAGGAGAGGGGACGACTGTTCACCTACCAAGGCAAGCTCTGCAAGAGATATGTCAACTGGCGAACAAATGAACTTGTCTGGCAGATAGTGGTTCCGCAGAGGGATGCTCCAATGGTCCTAGCAGCGTATCATGATAACGCAGGACACTTCGGGTGGAAGAAGTTGGAGGCCCTACTCCGTGATCGGTTCTATTGGGTGCACATGAGAAAGATGATCGAGAAGTGGTGCCGAGACTGTGGCCCGTGTAACCTGAGGCGGAAGGATGATGCCAGCCAAAGGTCTCCCCTACAGCCAATTGTCACGAAGCAGCCCCTGGAGTTGGTGGCCCTGGACCACGTGAAGTTAACACCAAGCCGGTCAGGCTATGTGTACGCCCTCACCATTGTGGACCATTACTCTCGTTTCCTGGTAGTAGTGCCTGTGAAGGACCAGACAGCCAGAACAGCAGCTAGAGCGTTCCAGGCATCCTTTTGTCGACCTCACGGCTATCCGGAAAGGGTACTGACTGATCAAGGTCCTGCATTCGAGGCCGAAGTGTTCCAAGAGTTCTGTAACATGTACGGCTGTAAGAAAATCCGAACCACACCGTACCACCCCCAAACCAATGGACTGTGCGAGAAAATGAACCATGTGGTTATTGATATGCTGAAGACCCTACCGCTGGAAGAAAGGAACCAATGGCCAGAGAAGTTGCCAGATCTGGTAGACCTGTACAACCATATCCCAGTAAATTCGACCAACTGCAGCCCCGCTTACCTGATGCGAGCCAGACCTGGCAAGTTGCCTGTAGACTTTGAGATGGGGACTGTGTCGCCTGAGGCGGTTCAAGAAATAGAGGATTGGGATACAGAACGGCAGCAGCGGTACCGTAAGGTCCAGGAGTGCGTAGAGAGGAGCCTGTCTCAAGCAAGAACGAGACAAGAGCAGCATTACAATCAAACAGCCCCAGCAACTCCCTTAGCACCTGGAGAACAAGTCCTCAAGAAGAAGCGGAGGACGCATAAATTGGATGATCAGTGGGAAAACGAGCCCTACACCATTATCCCCTCCAACTTTGACAATAGTAAGGTATGCCTCATAAGCAAGGATGAAGGCAAGACCTATCAAGCAATTTCTCGAGACCGCCTGAAAGCGTGCCCTGAACGGTGCAGAATCCAAAGAGAAATGGAAGAAGTACAAGGAAGTCCCCAAAGTCAAGAGAAAGAAGGGGAGATGATTCAAACCATCCTTGGAAAATTCCCCAAAACTTGGACCCAAATAAACAATGCCATAGTGGTACCAGTTTTGACGTTTCCGCAGTTGGTCGAGCCAGAAACAGAAAAGGTTCCGGATCCACCTAAAGAACCGTCCGCTCCAACACGAGATGACACGCCAGCAGTGGAACAGGAGGATCAACCCCCTGTCGGTGGTGAACCTGTCATACCCTTGGTGACTCTTAGACCACATAGGCAACCATCACGCTTACCTACCGGGGTTAGGCCCACCTGTAGTGCTGAGGTAGAAGACGCACCACGTAGTCAGGGGCAAACACCAGAGCTACGCAGGTCCCAACGCAGCACTCGGGGACAACCCCCTCCAAGGTATAGAGAGTCAACTGTATAAGGGAAAAAGAAGGAGTATTTATTAGAATGTACATAGTTATGCAAAATGTCTGTAAGGTTGTGTACAAAATGTTTTTCTTTTTCTTTGATTGCGGAAATGGTCAATTGGGCCACTGGACTATGGGTGGCCAACACCTAAATTGTTCATAGTTAGCACCCGTGTGCTCAACACCCCTGAAGAAAAACCCGTCCGGCGTGCATAGAGTGGGGTCATCAATGCTCTGACGCACGCCCAGAGCCTACGTTGGGGGTTTGATCGCGGCGGGTCCCCCATGGAGCAGTGTAATGGACACCCGGCAGGGAGCCACACTGGACTCTTATAGTAATGTTTAAGTTTGTAACGTTAAAGTATTTGCGCCTCCCATAATGGGATGAAATGTTGTAACATGTTATGTTTGTTTCCACAGTCCGGGAGTACTGAATTTAACTAAGGGGGAGTGTGGCGCCCCAGGACCTGGTCGCCACAACAGCATTGCCCTTCCAAAGGGTTAATGCTGAGCCTGGAGGTAATTGGGAGATCCATTGGCCAGCAAGTTTAACACCCAACGCAATTCTCCCTCCGGCCAGCAGGGGGAGCTCTGAACCTGGGATTCCAGGGAGGATCCCCTTAAGCCTGGTCTGAGAGAGGAAGTAGTGTTCAGTCTGGAGGGAGCAGTAGAAGTAAACAGACGCAGAGTGAGCTGTCTTGTGGATCTGGGGCCTAGAGCTGGAGCAGCTTGGCCCAGAGAAGCAGGAGTAGCTGAGAGGCAGCAGAGAGAGACTCGGACATCGGAGTCTGTGGCCACCAGGGTATAAAATCCGCCCCTGGTAGCCGAATCCGAAGGGCAGGAGAGCTGCAAGCCCCTGGCCCATAAACATCCCAAAGGTACAGCTGCAGCAGCAGGGCCCGGTGTGGGCTCCAGCAGAGAAGCACCAGAGAGAGGGCCTGCGCAGCCACCTACAGAGGGAAGGGACGTACCATCGGTCCCAGCAGCAAAGAGGGCCCTTGCTGGATTTAGAGAAGCAGGGTCCTATCAGAACAAAGCAAAGCACAGGAGTAGGCCTCATACTCAGCTGGCCAGAAAGATCACCCCAAGTACTTCCAGGCCGACCGGATTCCCATCACCACCTGTAACGGTCTCCCAGGACTGGACTGTTCCCAGAGTAAAAGAGGAAAAGGTAAAGAGACTGTTGTTTGTGCCTGGTTCTTTCCCCGCCTGTCGGCCTTGCACCGTGTTAGCCACACAACACCATAGACTTTCACGAGCACCAACAGTGTCCCCGGGGCTCCGCTCCACCTGTGGGGAGCAGTACCAACATTGCTGCCATAACATCACCCCGGAGGCCTTGCACAGCAGCGGCGGCTTAATAGCCGCATACCACAGGTGGCGTCACGAACACAAAGACTTTAATATCAGCCACATATTCAACTGACACCCACCAGGGCCACGGAGCCGGGCCCAGCCACCACTGACTACCACCGGACTAGTCCGGCCCGGCACCGGGTGTCCCATAGCCCTGGGGTGGGCGAGTCAACTTTCATCTCAGCTGCTCCCTGCCATCGCTCCCGGGATCCCCGTACAGAGCAGCGGTGGTGCCCCAACCTCACCACACACCGTGGGTGGCGTCACAAACCGACATCCCAAACACCAACCAACCACCCCTTTCACTCACGGGCGAGGAGCGCCGCTCGAGTCCCCGGATCCGGCCCAACGCTCGAGCCACCGAGCAGCAGCAGCGCCGGCCCGAGCGTGGTGAGCGCAGCACCCCGCCGCCCGCGACATAATGATGGAGGACGGAGCTGACTGCTTACTCTTCCATCATGGCTTTCTACTATATTGGCATCCAGGATGCCGATACAGTTGAAAGTGCGATGCCAGTTGGGTTGAGGGGGCTATTAGCAGTATGCCACTGCACACAGGTGATCTCTACTTACTAATTTGATGACTTCTGCAGGCAATTGGTCACTTCACAAATACTCGCTACTTTGTGCTGGTATATCACAAAAAATAACATTTTAGTCTCATTAGTTTTTTGTGATTATTTAGAAGTTCTGAGCATGAAGAACATTGGAATTTCAAAACTTATGTTAGAAAAGGAATTATAAACTTTTCACTAAAGTGTTAAATGGAAATGTACTCATTTGCACTATAAACACTTCCCCTTCATTTTACTGACCCTTAGTGATCCTGGAAGGTGGATACCGTATTTTTCGGACTATAAGACGCAATGGACCATAAGATGCACTCTAGTTTTAGAGGAGGAAAACAGGAAAATAAAATTTTTAAGCAAAAAATGTGGTCATGACACACTGTTATGGGGCGAGGATCTGCTGCTGACACTGTATGGGGGTAATAAATCCCCCCCCCCAAAAACGGCGTGCGGTTCCCCCAATTTTGATAACCAGCCAACCTAAAGTCTCACAGCTGGGGGCTGGTATTCTCAGGCTGGGGAGACTCACGTTATTGGGAGCTCCCCAAGCCTAAAAATATCAGCCAGCAGCCGACCAGAATTGCTGCATCCATTAGATGCAACAGTCCTGGGACTTTTCCCAGCTCATCCCGATTGCCCTGATGTGGTGGAGTAAGGAGTTAATGGCAGCAGCCCATAGCTGCCACTAAAGGGGGCTTTACACGCTACGATATCGTTAATGTTTTGTCGTCGGGGTCAAGTTGCTAGTGACGCACTTCCGGCGTCATTAACGATATTGCAGCGTGTGACACTGACCAGCTACCTTAAGCGACCTCAAAAATGGTGAAAATCGTTCACCATGGAGAGGTCGTCCCAAACTCAAAAATCGGTAAGGGTTGTTTATCCAGGTGGTTCATCGCTCATGCGGCAGTACACATCGCTATGTATGACACCGCAGGAGCGAGGAACGTCTCCTTACCTGCCGCCGGCCCCAATGCGGAAGGAAGGAGGTGGGCGGGATGTTATGCACTGCTCATCTCCGCCCTTCCGCTTTGATTGGCCGGCCGCTTAGTGACGTTGCGGGGACGTCGCTGTGATGCCGAACGTCCCACCCTCTTGAAGGAGGGATTGTTCGGCAGTCACGGCGACGCCGCCGACCAGGTATGTATGTGTGACGCTGCCGTAGCGATAATGTTCGCTACGGCAGCAATCACAAACAATCGCATGCGCACGGGGGGCGGGTACTTACACGCTCGCTATCGCTACAAATTGCTAGCGATATCGCTACCGTGTAAAGCCCCCTTAAGTCCTAGCTTAGTGATGGCAGGCGTCTATGAGACACCCCCTCATCACTAAGTTGTAAGTGAAAGTAAATAAACACAAACACATAAAAATCCTTTATTTGAAATAAAAGACAAAAAAACACCGTCTTTCACCACTTTATTAACCCTTAAAACACCCAGGTCCGATGTAATCCACACGATGTCCCACTACGCATCCAGCTCTGCTACATCTGACAATCACAGAGAGCAGCCATAGAAGACGACCGCTCTCTATGAGGGTCAGGCCGCAAGTGAAGTGAGCCGCCAGGATCAGCGGTGACTCCAGCTGTCACCGCACATCACCTGACTGAAGTCACCACGGATCTCGCGGTCACTTCAGCCGTGGCTGGATTTGCGGTAACAGCTGAAGGACTACTGCTGTATACTCACCTCTCCTCACTCCACGCAGCATCGCTCGCTTCCTGTCTGTGTGCCACCTGACCTGTGTGGAGCCGTGTGTACAGGGATGACGTCATTTCTGTGCTCACCGCTCTCTACACAGATCAGCTGGCACACAGACAGGAGGACACCGCGATGCTGGAGGGCAACGGTGAGTATACCGTACTTTTTCCCTGCCCCCTGTGCTGATGATGGTGCACAGGGGCAGTGAATACAGCAGCACATGATCACTCCAGGCTGTAGTTGCCTGGGGTGATCACGCGGGCCGGCTGTTAATTATGCACGCATCCCCGCCCATCATCCCGCCCACCTGTCAGTGCTAGCTTTAGGGCTGAGAGATGATGGGCGGGAGGATGGGCGTGCATATGTAATGAGCGGGCCCACGTGGTCAGGGTAGCGCTGCTACAGCCTGCTCCTGCCTCTGATGACCCGCTCCACCCCCACCGCACCCGCCTTCACCCGCTCCACCATCACCGCACCGCAGCCATCGGACTATAAGACGCACCCCCCACTTTCCCCCAAAATTTTGGGGGAAAAAAGTGCGTCTTATAGTCCGAAAAATACGGTATATATCAGGGATGGGCAAATAATTTTCCCAAGGAACCACATACAGACCTGGGACTGTTGTGGAGGGCCGAACCAATTTGCTGACCTTAACTCATCTTACAATTAATTTAATTGCTTTATAAAAAGCAGTAAATCGTGGATTTGATTTTATGCCGTGGGTAAGAATACAGGTTACAATAAGCCCTATTTATTTTATCGTGTGTTGCACTGAAAAGCGGGATAAAAATTCGAAGTGTGTTGAAATTACATAAAAAAAGTGCAGTTCTAGAATTTTGTGTGTTTTTTTTTTTATTTACCATGTTCACTATACGGTAAAACTGACTGGGCAATAGGATTCTTAAAGTCAGCACAATTACACAGATACCAAACATGTATAGATTTTTTTATTTATTTAAGTGGTGGAAAAAAATCAGACATTTATAAAAAAAAAAATTATATATATTTTTGGCTTGTGTTGCCATTTTCCGATACCCATAACTCTTTCATTTTTCAGGATATGGGGCTAAGTGAGGGCTTAATTTTTGCTTCCTGAGCTAATATCTAACGGACACCATTTTGGAGTAGATTTGATATTTTGATCACCTCTTATTGCAATGTTGTGCCTACAAAACAACATAATTCTATTCATAATTTGATAGATCAGCCTGTTACTGTGCAGCAATATCAAATATATGCGTATATTATATTTATATTTTTGCTGATGCCCTTCTCTGTACAGCACAAGTGATCGGATGATTGCAGCTTCAAGTCACCTAAGGGGTCTAGTAAGTACAATAAAAAGTGAGAAAAAAAGTTTTAAAAAATATGAAAAGTTAAAAAAAAAAAAAAAAAACCCACAAAAGTTCAAATCATTGATTTTTGTCTTATTGAAAATAAAATAATTAAAAAAATGCACATATTTGGTATCACAGAAATTAATCTATGAAAACTTTAAATAAATTAATCCTATTGGTAAAAGTCTAACTGAAAAAAAGCCAAAATTATGTTTTTTTGGCCTCCTGAACATTGCAATAAAATGCAATAAGAGGCGATCAAAACATTACATCTACCCAAAAATGATAGCAGTAAAAATATCAGCTTAGGGCACAACAAATAAGCCCCGGATCCCGAAAAATGAAAACATTAAGAGTCTCGGATAACGGCGCCAAAAGGAAATTTTTTTTTTTGTTACAAACGTCTGAATTTATTTGCACCAATTAAATAAAAGAAAAACTGTACGTGTTTGGTATCTATGTTCTCATAATGACCTATAGAATCATTGTGCCTGGTCAGTTTTACCATTTAGTAAACATTGTAAATAAAAATCTCAAATAACAATAGTGGAATTTCACATTTTTGCAATTTCACCACACCGGGATTTTTTCCCCGTTCCTAGTACACTATATGGTAAAATTAATGATTTCATTCAAAAGTACATCTCGTAACACAAAAAACAAGCCCTCCTACGGCTGTGTTGGCAGAAAAATAAAAAAGTTATCTTGGAAGAAAGGGAAGAGTAAACAAAAATGGAAATTTGCCAAGTGTTGAAGGCGTTAAAGTGAGCAGTAAGGCTATGATCACACACTGCATCTTTTACTGCGTTTTTGGTGCGTTTTTGAGGTTACAAAGATGCACCTAAATGCATGCATTTCCTTCCCCCAGCAAAGTCTATGAGATTTCTATTTTACTGTTTGCACTGTGCATCTTTTGTTGGCTGCATCTTGGCTGTGTTTTTGTAGATGCAGCATGTCAATTCTTTTTCATTTTTTCCTGCGTTTTTGAGCCCTTCCAGTCAATAGATTTGACTTAAAAAACGCATTGGGCAAAATGCAGTAAAAATGCATGCTTTTTATGCATTTTTGCCGCAGGTGTGTTTTTTCGGGGCCAAAAACGCTGCATCTTTGTGGTTTAAAAAGATGCACTGTGTGAACATAGTGTACCACCCCTGCAGCAGTCGGACTGCTCGGATCCAGGATTGCCGTGGCTCAAGGGTCTCCGGCAGTGGCGTAGCAATGGGGGCGGTCCGCCCCAGGCGGCACGTGTCAGGGGGGCGGCATTTTGGGGGAAAAAATAAAAAGTAGAAAAACATAGAAGAAATAATAATTGTTGATTAACCTGTTAATGACCCTTTGACATACTGGGTACGTCATGGTGACCTGGTACTTAACGACCCATGACGTACCAAGTACGTCATGGCGAAATCGCGGCCCCAGAGCCTCGGTGGCTGCGATCAGTGTGCAAAAACCTTAGATTCGAGGAGGAGGGGACCTCTGCCTGACCTCAGGAGGGGTGGTGTCTTCCCCCCGGACCTACGGAGGCTGTGATTGGCTGACGAACGCCGCTCAGCCAATCACAGCCACTGTGATATTTCAGCCATTGAAAATGGCTGAAACATTGAAATCCAGCCATGATCAGTGCAGCTATAGCACTGATCACTGGCTGGAGCTGGGTAAACTTTGTTTCACCTGCCCCCAGCTCTGATTGGAGAGATCGGCCTTGTGACCGATCTCTCCAATCACCTTGGATCTGAGGCCGGTGACCTGTAGGTGACCACTCCTCTCAGCTTCACTTCATCCGTGAAAGCTGAGGAGAGTGATCCCTGCAAGTGCCATTTGGTAAGTACCCCCGATCCACCGCTGCCCCTGATCAGCTCCGATCCACCGCTGCCCCCGCCCCCTTTCATCCGCGGCGCAGCCGCAGCAGCAGTTTTCACCACCCCGATCCACTGCCGATACTGCCTCCGATCTGCCACCGCCCTCCTCCATTTGCTGCCCCCCCTCCATCCACCACTGCTCTCCCCATCAGCCGCTGCCCGCCTGCATCCGCCACCGCTCTCCCCATCAGCCGCCGCCCCCCTTCATACGCCACTGCTCTCCCCATCAGCCGCTGTCCCCCTTCATACGCCACCACTCTCCCCATCAGCCGCTGTCCCCCTCCATCTGTCACCCAATATCCAAGATACTCAAGTTATATATATTCTGGATTATCGATGACTAACGGAGGGGTCGGCAAATTTGACGACCGCCCCGGGCGGCAAAAGCAGTTGCTATGCCACCTCGTCCGGACCCGGGGGCTCGAGGTCACCTAAAAATGAAAGGGGGCTATTTACAGGGGATTAATGTTCGTGACACCACCTGTGGTTCACGGTAAGGGGAGTACCGCCGCTGCTGATGGGAGTACCCGGGGGAGATGGAGTGGGGCAGTCAGATGACGTTCCCTCCACGGATAGGGGAGGCCCCGGGACTCTGGATGGTGGAGACATAGGGGAGTGTGGTGCAGGCCAGGCAGGGAGATGCAGGGGAGAGCGTACTTACTCAGGCCATATGGATGCTGATGCGACCGTTAAGGCTGCTTTCACACATCCGTTTTTTCCTGTGCGGCACAATCCGGCGCTTTGCAGAAAAACCGCAATCAGTTTTTTTTGCCGCGGTTGCGTTTTTTTCGCATAGACTTTAATTTGTGCCGGATTGTGTCCCATGGGGTTGCGTTCGGTCCGGTTTTTGCTGTATGCGGCAGATTTAGCCGATGCGGCGACCGGATGGAACCTTGCCTGGCACGTTTTTTGTCTGGCAAAAAAAACCGCACCGCATCCGGCCGATGTGGCGCGATTTGCAATGCATGCCTATGGACGCCGCATGCGGCATCCTGCGGCAAACATCGCATCCGGCCGCTGCATGCGTTTTTTTCCACTGCGCATGCTCAGTAGCATGCCACAAGCGGCAAAAACCGGACGGGCCGCATGTCAAAAACTTATGCAAAGGATGCGGTATTGTCGCCGCATCCGTTGCATAGGTTTTAGAGCCGGATTGGCCGGCTCTGCTAAAACCGGATGTGTGAAAGCAGCCTAAGCAGGCTCTGACACAGAAGTAAACCAAATCTCTGGGTGCTGCTGCCGCTTCAGGGGGAGCTCATCCGGGAATCCGTCCCTGTGAGTATTGCTGATGGTTCTGGACCTGCCTCCATGCACTAATTTAGAGTGTTCTTAGTGACCCCTCAGCCTGAAGCTTGCGGAGTCTCGCTCCCTACAGTTAGTTAGAGGAGCTGTGCTTTCGATGGCTGACACTTGGGATCTCAGTGGGCCGCATAAGCTGGAAAGTCCTATCCCCCTCGTTGTGTTGATGCCTTCGATCTCTGAGCTCTTGGGGAAAGTTCATAAATAGACTATCCTCAGGTTAATTTTCAGGTTGCGTGAAACGACTCCCTGATCTAGAGTCCAGTACCCCGCCGTGCTCGGTACCGGTTTGGGTACTAGATTTTCCGATGCCGACCGTTCTCCCAAACTAAGTCTGGCACCCCTCTCTAATACCCTGTGACCGGATTTCCGACTCCTCCGGTCCCAGACCATCATCTGCGACCTAGCCAACGTCTCCCCAGGGAGCTCCAACTCCTCCAGCTCCTTACTCTCTGAGGGCTACCACTCAACTCTTTCTTCCTCCCTCCCACCACTCTGTCTGACCCCTAGGTGGGTGGCCCTGTTCCAGCTAGACCACCCACTGGTGTGCCTGATAGGGTGTGGTGCGAGGTGTGGCTAGGATTTCAATGCTGATCGAGCAATACCAAAGGTTAGGATCCCAGAACCACGGGGGTTGAGTTCTGCACCAAAAGTAAAAGGAGTGCAGTACCCTGTGACACCCTGACTAGTTAAGGGGCATCACATTAGTGTGATGCCCCTGGACTAGTCAGGGCGTCACAGGTTACTGCACGCTCTTTATCTCTTAGTGCAGGACTCAACCCCCCCATGGTTCTGGGTTCCCAACCTAGAGCACTGCCTCCATCAGCATCCAAATCCCAACCACACCTCACACCACACCCTATCAGACACACCAGTGGGCTACTGAGCTGGAATAGGGTCGCCCAACTAGGGGTCAGGCAGACTGGTGGGAGGGAAGTAGAACAGAAGTAGGTCAGTGTAGAGTTAGCTCTTGAGTAGTGAGGAGCTGGGGAGTTTGTGGCTCCCTGGGAGCGAGAGGTTTGGTCGCAGATGGTGGTCTGGTACTGGAGGAGTCGGAGACCCCGGTCGCAGGGTATTGAGGCTGGGTGCCTGGACCCGGTCTTGGAGGACGGGAGGCATCTGAGTCTAATAACCGGTCCGGGACCCAAAGCACGGCATGGTACTGGACCCTAGGTTGGGGAGTAGCTTTAGGCAACCCGACAATTAACCTGCGGAGGATAGTGATTTTATGAACTGTCCCCAAGAAGCTCAGAGATCAAGGGCACCAGCGCAACTAGGGGGATATAGCTTTTCAACCCACGCAGCCCACAGAAATCCCAAGTGTGAGCGCTTGAGAGCGCAGCTCCACTACCAACAAGTAGGGAGAGGGGCCTAGACAGCTTTACGACAACGGGCCACCAGAACACTTCTAATTTGTGCACGGAGGCAGGTTCCAGACCACCCGGCAGTACTATAGGGGACGGATACCCGGACGGGCTCCCCCAAGAGGGCAGCGGCACCCAGAGACTTGGTTCATCTTGTCAGAGTCTGCTTTGCAGCCGCATCAGCACCAACACTGCCTGAGTGAGTACATGGTCCTCCTCTGCTGCCAATCTGCACCACGCTCCCCAATTTCACCATCCAGAGTCCCGGGGCTTCCCTTACCCATGGAGGGAAAACGTCATCTGGCTGCCCCCACTACATCTCCCCCAGGTACTCCCATCGGCAGCGGCGGGTACTCCCCTTACCGCGAACAACGGGTGGCATCACGAAATTTTATCCCCTGTAAATAGTCCTCTTTACATTTGAGTTGCCACATGCCCCTATGTCCGGAGACCCTCGAGCCACAGCAAACCCCCGGATCCGAGCAGTTCGACCGCTGCAGGGGCGGCACATTAGCCTTAGTTTTCTTTATGTGTGAGTCAACATCTGGTCCTGGCCAGCGACATTAGCAGCAATATGTGGCCTGCAGGAGTTTCCAGTCCGAACGGCCGAAGTCCACACACCCAGCCAGGACCCAACATTTCATGTAGCATGTCAGGGGCGTCCTGAGTTAATCCCTCGCCCACGAGTACCTCCCCCGCAGCTCCCTACATGATAATGAAGTTATTACATGCACCAGAAGTCAAAAGATCACAGTTTTCATAACAAGAGATAATGTTGCACAATTCCTTTAGGTTTCCTTCCAAAAGTGACATCACAGCGATGTTACTTGGAAGATAAATTGACAGCAACTTGGCTCTTTTATCTGTTTACTACATTTTTTATCAAGGCCATAAAATACGTCTGTCACTATAACTTTATGACTAACGTTCTTCAAAAAATGTTACATATAAGAATTGAGATTAGGAAAGTGAGCACAAATAATCATTATTTCCTTGGCCCCGTATGCATTTTGTATTGAGAAGAAAAGAAGTAATTTCCATTACTAACCTTTGTCTGGTTCTGAGTACAGCTTATATAAAAGCCCAAAGCTTTAGACACTTTTTTTTTTTTTTTTAACAGTCATCAAGGTTGTTGTCATTGTCAGTAAAATTAAAGGGGTTGTCCAGGCTTTTTTTTTTCCAAACATTTTTTATTGATTTTCAATTATATAAACCATTACACAAATAATTATGATTACAAAATGGGTTTGTGGCGCCCTGGACAAGCCAGGACGTCACAAGCACTACACCAACACACCCCACACTCCCGGTCAGGCATACTAAAGTCAGACAAAACCCTTGTTGCCTTCCTCCAGGGGCTGATGTCCACACCAGGGGGTGGGCCAGGCGGTTGGCCCCGCTCACCGAGGAGTTCACAGTCCTGGAGGCAGGAAAACCAGGCAGATTAGAGTTTGGAAGTTTGGAAGTGAAAGTGGAAGGAGGGAAGTAGCAGTAGAGAAGCCTGAAGTTGGTCCGGGTGTGGCCCGGACGGATCAGCAAGGTTGGCAGACGGTGGTGACCATCTGCAGGAGTAGCCTATTGGAGCTAGCCGTAAGGACCGTGGACGGGAGGTGGCCCGGCGGTACCGGACCGGTACGCAAAGAGGGGCCAGCACCATCCGGCAGGGGCTTGCGGACCCCGACAAGGCTAGGAGCCGCCGTGAATTTGTCAGATCCATTAGCGAAGGGAACCTCCTGGGTTTCCAGCAGCCAAGTCCCGACAGAAGGCAACAGTCCAACCGAGAGAGGGAAACACAGTCACCGCCAAGGCTAAAGTTCCCAGGGCCAGAGCCTGCGGGCAAAAGGGGCTCCTTCGGCAACCTTCAAGCTGGGGAGCGGGTTACCGGTGGGAACCCATTGGAACCGTACACACTACACAGGTGCAGGGAAAGGCAGTCACCATCAACCTGCCGGGAAACCTGCCGGGAGGAGAAACACCGCAGCCGTCTGTGGGACCCGTCCATCCAGCCGTTTGTTTTACCGGAGACTCTGTGTACATCATTGGCTGAGTGAGTACCAACGTGCCGTGCGGCACAGCGCTGCCCCCGCGACCCTGCACCTCGCCAGGCCCCGTAACCCGCCTGCAATCCATCCCTACCCCCTCACCGGGCCCCGGGACAACCAACCCCCTACCCACGGAGGGGAGAACTAACATCCAGGCTGCTCCCTGTCATCGCTCCCGGGATCCCCGTCCAGAGCAGCGGTGGTGTCACCAATCTCACCACAACCGTGGGTGGCGTCACGGACAATATCAAATCCCCACAATCCAATCCCCACCCTTTTCACTCACGGGCGAGGAGCGCCGCTCGACTCCCCGGGATCCGGCCCACCGCTCGAGCCACCACCGAGCAGCAGCAGCCGCAGCAGCAGCGGCCGGACCCAAGCAGTGGGAGAGCGCAGCGTCCCCTCCTCCGCCCGCGACAACTTGGCGTCACGATCAGGATCTTACCGCTCTGCCGTCTGGTAGAGGTGCACCTTGTGACCGCCGGAGGTGTCCGGCCGAAAAATTTGAGAAGCCGCCATCTTGGGCGCGAAAAATTCCCGCTCGAGCGTCTCCTCGAGCAGTGGAGGTGCAAAGGCCCAAACCCCGCCCCTGTAGAGGAGGAGCCGGAAAGAGACTAAGGGGGACTGATGGCGTCCGGCCGCATGTGAACCGCAGCTATAAAAGGAGGGACGCCAGGACCCTGCGGCCATCTTGTTGCTGGTTCCTGGAAGAGGCCGCCAGAGCCATGTTCATGCCGTCCCGCACCACCGTAGCCCCCGCGCCTGGAACCGCGGCGTGGGTGGAGATCCGGACCGCACAGCTCCAACAACGGCTGCAGGTCAAGATGCAGCTCCTCTTGGAGGAGTGGGAGGCCCACATGGCGGAGGTTGTGGCGTCCGTGCGGAGACGCGAGGAAGAGGGAGCTTTGGAAGGGAGGGTGAGTGACCCACGCCCCTGTGCCCCTAGTGGGTCGGTCATCGCGGCCGAGGGACCCGGTCCACACCCGCTCGCCCAGCTACCTCCCCCGTTACCCGTATTGGCCGCCGCGCCCCCGCCACTAGGCCCGCTACCCCCACAACCGGTAGCGGTACCCCGCATGTCCGCCCAGGCGGATCGGCCTGTAGCCGGAGCCCGTGACTGACCAGAATTGCTACCCTGGAAGGTGCCGAAGCCCGAACCGGAGGCATCTGCGGAGACATCCCCCGAGCCGGAGCTGACAGACCGCTCCGTGCAGGAGGCCCGGCGGAAGAGGACCCCTGTGCCCATCCCCCACACCTCGGCTGAGGTTGCGCCGGGTTGCCGCTGCAAGGCAGCACCCCAGGCCAAGTCACCGCGGGACCTTCCACCCAGATCGCCAGTGGTGGGCAGTGTCCATAAGGTCTCGCGGGGCCCGACCCGTGCGCCGGAGCTCGCAGCAGCCCCGTATTGGGACAGGGAGCCGACACCGCTGGGCCCGGAGATCGCGGAAAGGGAGAGAAAGAAGGCAGAGTTGGTGGCCCGCACGATCCGGGAAAAAGAGAGCCTCCGGCAAGCGACCTTCCGTGTCCGGGGCCCCCTGTATGAAGGGCAGGTGAGGCGGTTTGATGCCTGCCGGGGCTATGGCTTCATATATGAGCCGGGCCTGGAGGCCGAAGTCTTTATAGCCCAGCGGGATGTTAATGCTCACCTGCCGGAGGAGCACCCAGGCCGCAACCTGATGCCGGGAGACCTGGTACAGTACACCCGGCACTGCGGGGAGAGGGGGTGGTTTGCGTTGGATGCCAAGCTGAGGGGCAGCCAAGAGGCCCGAGTGTTCACCGCGCTCCCTCCCCCGATCGACGCTGAAGAATCGGAGTGATGGCAGCGGAGCCCCGTTGCAAGTTGTCCCCGTTGGGACCACCAGGACTTTGTGTGTGTTGAACGTACCGTTTAAAAGTTGTAAATGAATGATAAGAATGATTACCGAAGATTCACCTGACTGAAGCCTTGATTTGAACCGGTCGTTGCCGGCAATTGGTCCCTGTTGGGACCCCTTACAAACCACTGCATAGAAACTACTACGGACAAGCCCGAGAACTGGCAGGGCAACCACGAACTTGTGATTTGTAAATAAAAATGATGGCTTTACCGTTACCGCCTCCGGAGAGGCTGATTTGGAGGATGGGCCTGGAGGAAAGGGATGGCCCAGGCCCGCCACTACCGCAACCGGTGGCGATCCCCCGGGGGGGTTTCAGGGGCTCCCCATGGACGTGGGTCCGCTGAAAAGGACAGAACCGGTTCGGGTAACTTGTGCTGGACTGGGGTCAAGGGGTGCTGCCTGTTTGCTTAGGGGCAGCATCAGGGCCAGGTTACTTGGGTGGGAGAGAGTGGAAGCCGAAACCGTTTAGTAACGTTTAAGAATATGCCTCCCGATGTGGGAAGATGTTATTATACTTGTAATCCCTGTTTTACCGTTTATCTTTTCAGTTTGTGAAAATAAAACTGGTGATGGACGGGCAGCCCGCGGACGGTCTGCATTTTACTAAGGGGGAATGTGGCGCCCTGTACAAGCCAGGACGTCACAAGCACTACACTAACACACCCCACACTCCCGGTCAGGCACACCAAAGTCAGACAAAAACCCTTGTTGCCTTCCTCCAGGGGCTGATGTCCACACCAGGGGGTGGGCCAGGCGGTTGGCCCCGCCCACCGAGGAGTTCACAGTCCTGGAGGTGGGAAAACCAGGCAGATTAGAGTTTGGAAGTGAAAGTGGAAGGAGGGAAGTAGCAGTAGAGAAGCCTGAAGTTGGTCCGGGTGTGTGGCCCGGACGGATCAGCAAGGTTGGCAGACGGTGGTGACCGTCTGCAGGAGTGGCCTATTGGAGCTAGCCGTAAGGACCGTTGACGGGCGTTGGCCCGGCGGTACCGGACTGGTATGCAAAGAAGGGCCAGCACCATCCGGCAGGGGCTTGCGGACCCCGACAAGGCTAGGAGTCGTCGTGAATTTGTCAGATCCGTTAGCGAAGGGAACCTCCTGGGTTTCCCAGCAGTCAAGTCCTGACAGAAGGCAACAGTCCAACCGAGAGAGGGAAACACAGTCACCGCCAAGGCTAAAGTTCCCAGGGCCAGACCCTGCGGGCAAAAGGGGCTCCTTCGGCAACCTTCAAGCTGGGGAGCGGGTTACCGGTGGGAACCCATTGGAACCGTACACACTACACAGGTGCAGGGAAAGGCAGTCACCATCAACCTGCCGGGAGGAGAAACACCGCAGCCGTCTGTGGGACCCGTCCATCCAGCCGTTTGTTTTACCGGAGACTCTGTGTACATCATTGGCTGAGTGAGTACCACCGTGCCGTGCGGCACAGCGCTGCCCCCGTGACCCTGCACCTCGCCAGGCCCCGTAACCCGCCTGCAATCCATCCCTACCCCCTCACCGGGCCCCGGGACAACCAATCCCCTACCTACGGAGGGGAGAACTAACATCCAGGCTGCTCCCTGTCATCGCTCCCGGGATCCCCGTCCAGAGCAGCGGTGGTGTCACCAATCTCACCACAACCGTGGGTGGCGTCACGGACAATATCAAATCCCCACAATCCAATCCCCACCCTTTTCACTCACGGGCGAGGAGCGCCGCTCGAGTCCCCGGGATCCGGCCCACCGCTCGAGCCACCACCGAGCAGCAGCAGCCGCAGCAGCAGCGGCCGGACTCGAGCAGTGGGAGAGCGCAGCGTCCCCTCCTCCGCCCGCGACAGGTTCATTCAACTGACAAGTTATGACATAGAAAAGAGTAATATTCCAGCTTGTGAGTCCCTAAAATCCTTAGATTGAAAATGATGCATAGTAAATTAGAACAAGAGATTCTACCTAAAACACTCATAACACAAAACCTTGAAACCCTTTGACATTCTTTAGTATTTTCAGTATCGATGTCATATCTTAAGTCTTCTTTAACGTCTCGTCTCCCCCTCCCTCCTGAGTCCCCACTAGGTGAACTTCAATACCCCCAAGCTATCCTGGATTTCATTCAGAAGGTACCACTCCGTTTGCATGAAAGGTGTCACCAAAGTATTTATTTCTCCCCGCGTGAAATGAATTTCTATAAAGTTTGTCCACCTCCCAAAGAACTTGTCTGTCTTTTTGTCCTTATCCCTTTCCGCTTCCAGTTTCTCCAATCTCAGAAGGTTGTGTAAGTCGTCGATAACCTCCTTTGTAGATGGAGCCTCCCTATGTATCCAATGTCTTAAGATCCACCGTTTAGCTATCATGGCTATATCATGGATGATTGCAAATTTCCTTTTGTCCTGAATACTTGGCCCCCCTCTAACTCCTCCTTCAAAGACATGGAAAATCCACACCATAACCTCTAATTTACAAAATATTCCCCACGTTGATTGGGCCAAAATTCTGACTTGATTCCAGATTCTTTGAATTACCTTACATTCCCATAACCCATGTAACATGTCCGTTTTCTCTTTTTGACATTTGGGGCACCGTGCCTCTCTTCCCGGAATGTTATAGCCCACAATGGCCCTATGTAATATCTTGAACTGAGTGTCTCTCCATCCCTCGTTGATGACGTGCTTTCGCATTTGAACCCATCCTTTCAGTATACTTCCTGTCACTTCTTGCCCTTTCAGTTGTTTCCCCCACGCTGTAAGGGTGCGACTATCCTCCCGAGGTATGAGCACTCCCCTAAATGTTCGATAAATTTGGGACACATTTACATTTGTTGCATCACATTCCAGGAGCTCATCAATCAGGCTTTTGTTCAATTCTCTTCCAACCTCACCAAGATCCCCAATCACTCCATACTTCAATTGTTCGTACTGAATGATATGAAAGTTATCGAGGTCGTATTTGTCAAGCACTTCCCGACCTGTCATCCACCTTCTCTCTTCCACATTCATAACATCCTTCATTCTCTGGATACCCTTCTCCTTCCAACTAGTAAATAGCTTGTTGTCTCGCCCCTGGGGGAAGCTTGGGGCTGCCCAGGGATTTAAATATTTAGACACCTTCCACGCAAGTCCCAACTTCCTTCTTACCAGTTTCCATGTCAACATGATATCCCGGAATATCATTGAATTTTTTATATGGCCTTCAACCCCAGACAATGAGGAGTGGAGAATAGATGTCAGATCCCATGGTGCTGCGTATTTATTTTCCAAACCATAATCTGAGTGTCTACTTGTTCCTCTTAGCCAATCAATCACATGTCTCATAATGCACACTAGGTTGTAACCCCTAACATTTGGGAAACTGAGTCCTCCCTCCTCCACTGGCTTCATTAGCGTACGTAGCTTTATTATAGGTTTCTTCCCCCTCCATACAAAATCTGCATACGCCGAGTTGAGTCTGTTAACATCTTTTAGTTTCAACAGTAGCGGAATTGTCTGTAAGGGATACAATAGCCTAGGAAAGCTCATCATTTTTACTAGGTGGCATCTTGCCAGAAGTGGTAAGGGCAGACCCCTCCACCCCCTTAGTTGGGTTATGATTTTTTTAATCAGCGGGTCATAGTTCAATTTATAAATTGTTTCCACCGTTCTTCCTATATGCACTCTCAAGTATTTGATTGATGTCTGTGCTATGGGTATCCCACATAGACAACCATCTCTCGAGCTTCTGCCTGTTATCCCTTGATATCCCCTTAAAAACAAGATCTCACACTTTTTTTTGTTTAACTTAAAGCCTGAGAGTGAACCAAATTTTTCAATCATGGCGAGAGTCTGTGGCAAATCCGCGTTAGGATCCCCCATATATAATATCACATCATCAGCAAAAAGTTCTGTTTTTATTTCTGTTCCTCTGATCCTAATCCCTTTGAAACTGTTTTGTCCTTGTAGTACTCTTGATAGTGGCTCGATTGCCAAATTAAATAACAGGGGTGATAACGGGCAACCCTGTCTCGTCCCCTTCATCAGGGGGAACACATCCGACAGGAAGCCTGGGGTATGGACCCTAGCTCCCGAATTGGCGTATAAGCCCCTGATGTAGAGTCTCATTCTGCCTTCAATCCCTGTGGCCTCCATCACCTTGTCCAGCCATCTCCAATTGATATTGTCGAATGCTTTCTCAGCATCGAGTGTGACTAGAGCAGGTCTTGCCCCGCCCTCTGTGCGCCCCAATCTAACCGCATCTACCACTAGGATCGTCTTTCTAATGTTAGTTACAACATTTCTCCCTTTGATAAACCCTACCTGTTGGTCTGATATTATCCTGGGTAAAATAATGGCCAGTCTGTCAGCCATGATTTTAGACATTAGTTTCAGATCTTGATTGATGAGCGATATGGGTCTGTAACTGGAGGGGTCATCCAGTTCTTTGGTTCCCTTAGGGAGTAGTTTGATATACGCTATGTTGGCATTTCTCGGAATTTCTGCTCCTCCCAGGATTGCGTTAAAACTGCAGTTAGATCCGGTGAGATCTGCTCCTTCAACACCTTATAAAATTCGCTATTAAAACCGTTGGGTCCTGGTGCCTTATTGACGTTGAGCTTCCTGATTGCTCTTGTCACCTCCTCCACTGTTATGTCTTCGTTTAAGGCTCCCCGGTCTCCCTCCGTCAAACTAGGCATTTGGGCTTGTCTTAACCATTCTTCCGAATTAGGTGTGATGTTATTTCCTGCCCCGTATAACTTTCTATAGTAGTCCCCCAGCAACTTGTTCATAACCTTAGGGTCTGTGGTTACCTCTCCCTCCTTTGTTTTCAATTTGGAGATCACTGTTACTTTTCTACTACCTCTTGCCAGATTTGCCAGCATCCTTCCCGCCTTGTTACCGAATCTATGAAGATCGGCTTGCTTGTGTGACCAGTATAGTTGTTCCTTTTTTTTGGCCCACTCATCAAAGCCTCTCTTTGCCTCCAACCATTTGTCTTTTAGCGTGCTAGACCTATCTGCCAAGTACTTTGTATACGCTATCCTCACTGCCTCGCTGTGGTAGTTGTAATTCTCGTTGGTCTTCCTTTTAATCATTGCCGCATACCCCACCAAACGTCCCCGCAGGACCGCTTTTGCCGTTTCCCAGTATAGCACTGGGGTCACCCTGTGTTCCTTGTTAGCCTCTGCGAATTCCTCCCACCACTCTTTTAGTATCTTATGAAAATTATCTTGTCTGAGGAGGAACGACGGGAAACGCCAAATAATGTCTGACCCTCTCCTAAACTTTTCTCTGATGTCCACTCTCACCGGGCTATGGTCAGAGATCACCATGTTTTCAATCATACACTTTTGTACTCCATTCACAAGATCCCGAGACATCCAGATCTGATCTATGCGTGACCAGCTATCATGCGGATGGGAGAAGTGTGTGAACTCTCTGTCGTGCGGATGAGTTAGTCTCCAAATATCTTTCAGACCTACAGTGCCTACAAGTAGTATTCAACCCCCTGCAGATTTAGCAGGTTTGATAAGATGCAAATAAGTTAGAGCCTGCAAACTTCAAACAAGAGCAGGATTTATTAACAGATGCATAAATCTTACAAACCAACAAGTTATGTTGCTCAGTTAAATTTTAATAAATTTTCAACATAACAGTGTGGGTCAATTATTATTCAACCCCTAGGTTTATTATTTTGTGGAATAACCCTTGTTTGCAATTACAGCTAATAATCGTCTTTTATAAGACCTGATCAGGCTGGCACAGGTCTCTGGAGTTATCTTGGCCCACTCCTCCATGCAGATCTTCTCCAAGTTATCTAGGTTCTTTGGGTGTCTCATGTGGACTGTAATCTTGAGCTCCTTCCACAAGTTTTCAATTGGGTTAAGGTCAGGAGACTGACTAGGCCACTGCAACACCTTGATTTTTTCCCCTCTTGAACCAGGCCTTGGTTTTCTTGGCTGTGTGCTTTGGGTCATTGTCTTGTTGGAAGATGAAATGACGACCCATCTTAAGATCCTTGATGGAGGAGCGGAGGTTCTTGGCCAAAATCTGCAGGTAGGCCGTGCTATCCATCTTCCCATGGATGCGGACCAGATGGCCAGGCCCCTTGGCTGAGAAACAGCCCCACAGTATGATGCTGCCACCACCATGCTTGACTGTAGGGATGGTATTCTTGGGGTCGTATGCAGTGCCATCCAGTCTCCAAACGTCACGTGTGTGGTTGGCACCAAAGATCTCGATCTTGGTCTCATCAGACCAGAGAACCTTGAACCAGTCTGTCTCAGAGTCCTCTAAGTAATCATGAGCAAACTGTAGACGAGCCTTGACATGACACTTTGAAAGTAAAGGTACCTTACGGGCTCGTCTGGAACGGAGACCATTGCGGTGGAGTACGTTACTTATGGTATTGACTGAAACCAATGTCCCCACTGCCATGAGATCTTCCCGGAGCTCCTTCCTTGTTGTCCTTGGGTTAGCCTTGACTCTTCGGACAAGCCTGGCCTCGGCACGGGAGGAAACTTTCAAAGGCTGTCCAGGCCGTGGAAGGCTAACAGTAGTTCCATAAGCCTTCCACTTCCGGATGATGCTCCCAACAGTGGAGACAGGTAGGCCCAACTCCTTGGAAAGGGTTTTGTACCCCTTGCCAGCCTTGTGACCCTCCACAATCTTGTCTCTGATGGCCTTGGAATGCTCCTTTGTCTTTCCCATGTTGACCATGTATGAGTGCTCTTCACAAGTTTGGGGAGGGTCTTAATTAGTCAGAAAAGGCTGGAAAAAGAAATAATTAATCCAAACATGTGAACGTCATTGTTCTTTGTGCCTGAAATACTTCTTAATACTTTAGGGGAACCAAACAGAATTCTGGTGGTTTGAGGGGTTGAATAATAAATGACCCTCTGAATAAACTTTTCTCAATTTAAAGAAAAAAAAAAAAAAAAGAAATAACATTCTTTTTTGCTGCAGTGCATTTCACACTTCCAGGCTGATCTACAGTCCAAATGTCACAATGCCAAGTTAATTCCGAATGTGTAAACCTGCTAAATCTGCAGGGGGTTGAATACTACTTGTAGGCACTGTACATCCTCCAGTGTTACATCCCTGTTGACTGAACTCCTGTCCCCTGCACCAGTCTCCCCCTCCCTCCTCCCTCTGTTTTCAGCCGTGTCTGGGACTGTGTTGAAGTCTCCAGCCACTATGATGTTGGACTCCTCATCAGATAATATGAAGGTCTTTATATTGTCATGGAACGTGGTCTGTTGCGAGTTTGGTCCATACACATTATAGATACTGAATCTGCAAGCTGGACTAATAATTGTTAAGTGCTGCCACCTCCCACGATCATCCTCTTCATGTGCCACTACTTCATGGCTTAGTTGCTTATTTATTAAAATCATGGTGCCCGCTTTCCTGCCTTGCGCTGCTGCCCCGTAGACTGAGCCCACCCAGTATTTCTTCATGCGGAAAAAGTCCTCTCTCCCCAAGTGAGTTTCTTGCAGTAGGGCAATATCTGTTTTTAACCTCTTCAGGTGTCTTAGTATCATCGCCCTTTTGTTGGGTAATCTCAGGCCTTTAACATTCCATGTTATTAATTGTACCATGCTTGCTTAAATGACCTGGTGTTGCCATGTCCACCCCTTAGAGCCCCACCATTGGGTGAAACGAGATGACCTATCCTACGTTCACGCATAGTTCCATTAGAATGACATTCCCTTCCCCCCTTTTGTGAATGAAACATAGAACAGCATAGCAAAAACAAAAAAACATATAACAATAGAACATGTCTTCCCTATCAAAGACTTTTCGGCGCTTACCGCCATGTTGGTGACTTCCCCTTTTCCTAGCCAAAACATTGAGCTCCCTGGTCCCCCCCCATACAGTATATATTCTAATCTGTCCCCCGAATAACATGAAACAACCTTGAGCATTATATCAGACTTAGTACAATATGTCAAATACTTTAGATATGCTAGAGCCTTACTGATAGCCAAGCATCCGATTTAGTCCTGATATTGAGGGACCCTCACTCCGAGTAAATCAGATCCACTGAGCCTGTGTCCGACGGTTATTCCTGAGAGAAAACAAGGAAGAAGAAGAAGAAGAGAGAAAAAAAAAAAAAGGAACACTAGGACAGATCAGCTCCAAAGTCAAAAGCCTTGCATCTTCTCGGAATGCTAGTCCCCGTGGCATGTCCTGGGGCTGTGCCGCTGAACTGGACTCCGACACCTGTCACCTCTGGCCTTCTCTGATGTTTGCCCCTTGGATTGTCCTGCATCTCTCCCCGGGCCTGTAGGGGATCCTCTCCCGCCGGTGTCTCCTCCACTAGGTCCTCTCTTTTGTCTTTCCATCCGGCTCTTATCTTGTTCCGACATGAGGATGTTTTCCGCTTCCTTATAGTCTTTATAATATGCAAACGAGCCATTGGGATTTCTAACCTTCAATATAGCTGGGTACAGCAGCTGGCATTTTATCTTTTTGCTGTACAAAAATGTGCAGATTTTACTGAACTCCTTTCTCCTTTTGGAGACATCAGCAGAATAGTCTCCAAAGATTAGCAGTCTGTTGCCTTGGTATTGTAGTGGTCTCTTCCGATCTCTAAAAGCCTTCAGAATTTCCTCTTTATGTTTATAATCGAGGTACTTGACTATCACCTGTCTGGCTCTTGGTGAACATTTGTTATTTGAGTTTTGCCCTTCAGCTTTATGTGCCTCCTTTTGCCTCAGTGGACCCACTCTGTGGGCCCTTTCCACCCTAAATTTCGCCTTTATGCCCAGGGCCTGTGGTAGCTCCAGCTCACAGATGTTGTCCAACTGCCCCATTGTTACCGATTCTGGCAGCCCCACTATGCGTAAGTTGTTTCGTCTCGACCTGTTTTCTAAATCTTCCGCCTTGTCCCTCAGGTAGTCATTGGACTTCATTAAGGTTGCTATTTGCTCTTTCATGGTCAGTATTGCTTCCTCTGACTCGGATATTCTCTGCTCTGTTTCTGTCAATCTGGTTGCCTGATCATTTATTTCCTTTTGCATAGCCGCTAATGATGTCTGTATAGCGGTTTCAATGGCTGTTTTGATTTCTTTGGACAGATGGGATGCCACTTCATCTGCCAGTTTTTTATAATCTACATTGAATTCTTGTATTTGCTTGTGTTGTCTTGCAGGTGGTGCTGTCTTTCTAGTTCTCCTCGCCTGCACTGATCCTCTACCTCCTTCTAGCTGCTTGTAATTTTGTGACACTACTGTGCCTGAGTGCTTCTTGCTGCCTTTATTAGGGGTAATATAACCAGCATTTCTCTTTTGTTGAGATTGTCCAGATCCATTTCCCCTGTGCTGCAGCTCCTTATTCTCTTCCAGCCCTTCTGTTCCTCCATGCCCCCTTTCATTACCACCATCCTCCTCCCCTCTTTCCTCTTCTTCCATGTTCCCCTCCTCCTCCCATTGTAGACCGTCCTCTTCTGATCCCTGCAGCCACCTCTCTCCAGTTTCACTTCCCTCTGTTTCCCCACTCACGACCTCCTCCTCTCTCCCTCTCCGGCACCGCTGAGCGACATCTCCTGCCTGTGTTTCTGGCTCCTCCTCTCTCATGCTTGCCGCTCCATGCTGTTTTCCTCCACTCCACTCCGGCCTGCAGCGTCGCCGCTCCTCCAGGATCCCTCTCCGCCTTCTGCGCAGCAGGTACCGTTCCATTGCCACTTCCAGTTCCCTGCTTCCTTACTTTCACCGCGGTCACTCGTTCGGGGGGGCTTCTATCTGACGATTTCTCCGGGGGGTAGCGGGAGCTTCACTTTTACACCACCACCTCAGCCAGGACCGGATCCGGAAGTCATCCAGGCTTTTTACAAAAGTCTGAAGACACTCAATATGACTACAAACTTGTGAATTCTCACATTGTGTGCAGGACACACTGTGAAGATACTCCAGCGCTGGCAGCAAGACTGAGCGGTCATGTGACCGCAAGTATATAATATGCATAGTCCTGGCCACATTCCGGCTAGATTTCTGCAGCCTCGCTCAATACACTTATATTGAGTGAGACTGCGAATATCTTGCCCGAATGTGGCCAGTACTATGCATATTGCATACTTACGGTCACATTACCACTGGGTTTTGCTGCCGGCACCGGAGAATCTCGACAGCATGTGCTGTGTGTGTGCCGCCCTCGTGACAGCCGACGGGCTGCTCGGATCCGGATCCGCAGTTGCTCAAGGGGTCTCCGGGCTGACATGACTGGGATGAGGGTAGACATCGGGGCTGCTGCTGGAGCTTCATACGAGAATACTGCAGGTTCCGCTGCCGGGATGGGTAATGGCAGCTCAGCAACTGCCGAGGAAGGGGTAGGTGACGGTGGAGTGGTTGCCGCAAGCGGGGGCGGACCGGATCCCTCAGCCGCCATGGCCGGATTAGGGTAATCAACAGGGACTGGGTAACCGCTTACCCTCTCTTCATGTGGGATTTCAATCTCACGGGCTCACACCGCCATCACCAGGCTCCTCATCTCTTCCCTCCAGTGGTTCAGTATGAACACGAACTGCGTCCGCATTCTCCTGCACAGCTGATCGGTCTCCTCTTTGATCCAAGTCGCGGTCCCGGGAACAGCAAGTTTCGGTGACCAGCTCCTCTCCGCCATCTTGCCTCTGCGACCTCCAGGAACGTTATGGCAGTGTCCTGGCATCCCTGCTTCTCTTCCGCTTTTGCTACATTCAGGCACGCCCCCACTCTTTCGCGCGCTGTGGCCCTCTGGGAACTTCCGGTTCCTGTTTCAGGCTGAGGACGAAGGGCGGGGTTTCGACTTTGCGCTCTTTCCCGAGGAAGATGGCATTTTGGCGCGAAAAATAGCGGAAAAATGGCAGACATCGCGGGAAAAAGGATTTGGACCCGCGGATTTCACTTTTCAAGGCGCACGTCACCCAGGTAAGTGGGTCCTGCTCGCATCCTGTTCATGACGCCAAGAATTTCGAGGTGTGTCGCCCCCGCGATAGCCGACGGACTGCTCGGATCCGGATCTGCAGTGGCTCGAGGGGTCTCCGGACCCGAAGCGGAGTCGCGCGGCCACTTGAAATGAAAAGGGGGGATATTTACAAGGGGTGAACAATAAAGTTTGTGACGCAACCCACGGGTTGTGGTAATGTGGGATACCACTGCTACTGCGTTTGGGGGAACGCCTGGGAGCGATGGGATGACAGCTTGTGATGTTAACCCCTCCCTGGGCAGAGGGAAGGTATCCCGGGGCTCAGTAGTGGAAGGATGGGGACCCGTCGGGAGGAGAGGGGCACAACGTACTCACACAGTCCAGGAATTCTGACACCAACAACGGGTAAACCAAAGTCCTGAATGCCCTACAGATGTTGTTGGAGCACGCTGGGTCTGTGCCCTTTTGACGTTGCTGGTTGGTCTGAAGCCTTGTCCCTTGGCACTGTGTTTACTCTTAGTGGATTCCTTTTGCCTGAAACTACTCGGGTCCCGCTCACCCGTGTGGCTAACGGAGTGAGCTTGCACCTCAGGGTTCACGCTTGGGATTTTCTGGACGGTTTTGGGAAGTCCTATCCCCCTCGTTGCGCTAGTACCCCGATTTTGGAGCGGGTGGAGAAAAGCTCGTGAAGACTCCGTCCTCGTAGGGTAAAATTACTGGGCTGCGTGAAGCTACTTCCCAGCCTAGGGTCTGCGTACCCCGTCGTGCCCTGGCCCCTGCCCGCTTGTAGCACAAGGCCGCCAAACTGCCCTCCGTGGCAGTACCATGCCCCTTGCCACTACCCCCTGTGACCGGGGTTCCAGCTCCTTCCAGGCCAGGCCAACGTCCGGCGCCTGGGACGGGTACAGGAGCCCAGCTCCGCAGCGTGACCTTTCACTGTCACTGCTGCATTCGAACCGACTACTGACTACTGACACTTCTGGCCCTCCTTCTACCATCCCTCCATATGGGTGGCCCTATACCCCTCAGGCCGCCCAATGGGTGTCTGGTGGGTGTGGTGCAGAGTGTTCCTCATGATTTGTGTATACCTGTTCTTAGCAACACCAAAGGGACAGGACCCGTAACCAAGGAGGAGCGGGTACCATGCAAAAGGAAAGACTGCACAGCACCCTTGTGACGACCTGATAGGCCAGGGCGTCACACATGCAATGTGAGGATTCACAAGTCTGAGGTCAGATTGAGTGGCTTCAGACTTTTGTAAAAATCCTGGACAACCCCTTTAAAGGGATTTTCCAGTTTAAGTACAAATATTCTCTCCATGCACAGTTTAGTGTGAAAAAAACCCAAACTGTGCTTTACTTATCTTACTCGAATCCAGCACTGTGCCTCTGCTACTGCTCCTGTCTATTGTGTGTCCATATCACTGATGTCACATCGGCAGAGCTGCAGACAATCACTTTTCTCAGCTATGGTGATGTGGACAACAAAACTGCGTGTTTACGTAATGATTGACTGTAGCACTGTTGACGTGACATCAGGATTGCCAACAATGAGAGACGAGAGCACCAGTGAAGGCACAGCACTGGACAAAGGTAGGGTAAATAAAGTACAATTTGATTATTTTTACACTGAATTGCGCCTACAGACTATTGTTTACTAAAACTGAAAAATCCCTTTAATGTTGTGGTTAGAGTTACATTTTCAAATACCTTTTAGATAACTGTACAAAGTCTAGTGCAAATACTTTACTTCCGAGGATGCAAAAAACAAAAGAAACACTGTGCAGGTGTAGATTGTCATGGGGCAGTAGTCGTGGGCGAGTGATTGACACTGGACACCCTGGCACGCTACAAGAAAGAGCTGGTCCTGGCTGGGCCTGTGGACTTGTGTTGTGTGGGCTGTAAACCCGTGCAGGCTGCCTGTTGCTGCTGATGTCTGCTGGCCAAGACCAAATGACGACTCATTTTTACAAGGAGACCACCAGTCTATTTCAAATGATGGTTCGTTTTCACCAACAGCTTCACACACTAGATAGCAGGCAGGCACATACATCTTCAAGCACATTTTGATTGTACAAGGCACATCAACACACATTTTCTTATCTTACTGATCCTGTGAGTCCCAGCACAACCCATCTTAACGCTACAGTCCAACTAGTGACAGTCACTTGCCCTTTCATCGGCTCCATGTCCAGTCTCTTCATAGGGAAGATGGTAAGGGGTCCTTTCACTATGGCTAGAGTAGTGTTTTGTGCTCCCAGATGCTTCCATATCTATATCTCCTCTCTTCGTAGAGGAGGGAAAAGGTGTAGCTGCTAGTGGCAGAGCCGAATCTTGTGCTCTCAGACGTTTGGGGAGAATCCACCAGGGCAAGCCAACTGTTACGGGGGGCTGTCTGATAACCTAAAGGAGTATCAGACAGTCAGGGTCCACCGTGCAAAGACTCTGCTGCAGACTATGGCAGAGTGCAATACCTCTGTTAACTCACAGAAGGATATAATAAGTAAGTAAAGCAATTCCTCCCTTACTTGGAGGGTGTGTGGAATGATCTCTGTTAATAATCACAGAGACAAAGGCAATGTGTGCGAAATGGCACCTACCTAGGTCCGCTCTTCTAGTGGTGCAAAAGAGACGAACAGCAGCGTAAGCCGCACAAATCTCCTACCTGCGTTCGCTCCACTAGTGTGCGAGGACACGAACCACTAGATATGGCACCTGCCTAGGTCCGCTCTTCTAGTGGTGCAAAAGAGACGAACAGCAGCGTAAGCCGCACAAAGCTCCTACCTCTGTTCGCTCCCCTAGTGTGCGAGGATACGAACAACTGCCAGACGCAGTATAAGGAACGTTACCCTAGCGGCAACGTCCACCTACGAGTCAAACCACAAGGCCCAGCCAGACCATGTGCCTCAGGCACCTGCCTATGTCCGCTCCCCTAAGAGGTAAGGATACGGACAGCAGCCGAAGCTGTAAGGTATAAGAACGCTACCCTGCCGGTAGCGCTCACCTAGCATAGACAGAGGAATGCCTAGAGGAACGCGCACAGAGCGTCTACTCTTATGCATGAACCAAGAGGACTGAGCGCCATGCGGCGTGTGTCAGGGTCTTATATAGACTCTGTGCCTCATCCAAGATGGAGGACACCAGAGCCAATCCGCTGCCAGAACGACAGGAGTGACGTCATGCTGGCCTATCACCGAGCAAGGCATCACAAGCACATGACCAGCGACCAATCGGCATAGGTGTCAGAGACATGTGACCTCGTGTCAGCGATGATGTCACCCGCACATGTGCAATGGCTCCAAGATAGGACTTAGTCTCCGGCGCTCGCACATGTGCAGTAGCAAGAAATCTGGACTTAAGGCCCAGTCACACACAACGACTTACCAGCGATCCCGAAAACGATGCGACCTGATAGGGATCGCAGGTAGGTCGCTGGTAGATCGCAGGTGAGATGTCACACAGTCAGATCTTACCAGCGATGCAGGAACAATACAGGTCACAGTAGCGACCTGTATAGCGATCTCAGCAGTCACTGTGACCCTGTCACACAGTGTCAAACACAGCGATGTGTCCTGCCCAGCAGGACATCGCCTTTGAAGAAAATGGCCTGGACCATTCTGCAACGACTAGAGATCTCACAGCAGGGGCCTGATCGCTGGTAGGTGTCACACATAACAAGATCGCTAACGGGATCGCTACTGCGTCACAGAAACCGTGACTCAGCTGCGATCTCGCTAGCGATCTCGTTATGTGTGACGGTACCTTTAGTCTCCAGTGCTCGCAGCAACCGTAAAGCCTGCTTTACACGAGTCAATCCATCGTGCGATTTATTTGGCAAAGTCTTTTTTTTTTTTTTGTATCGCTGATAGGTATTTGTCCATGTGTCACACGTTGAGTGTTGTCAAACGACCACAAAGCGCTCATCGATATATTGATTGGCCATGGCGGACGTCCAAAAGGCTTCACACATGTTTTCCTTTGGTCAATCTGTCTTTTGCATGGGCGTAATTAGGCAAACTATACAGCCCTCCGTGACGTTGTCTGGATTGTTGCACGCCCTGAATTCTTCTGACCTGCTCAATCCAGTTCTGCTAATGTGGTTGATTGGTTACATACCATATATATAGTTTCGCTTCTGCGCCTGTCTTTGTTGCCTCGTGTGTCCTTAGCATCAATCTTGTTTGTGGTCTGGTTTTTGACGAATTCAGAGTATCTATCCTCCAAAGGTGGGTAAAATTTGGTTTTGTATGGTTTCTTTATTGTGTCATTTAGCCGTTCTCAATTTTTTTTTTTTTAATTTTTTTTTTTTTTGTGATTTGTGTAGGTTTTATCGTGTATTATGTTTTTTGAAACATAATAATGTTTTTATTTTTTTTTCTCTCTTTTTTACTGTTATAAATGTAAAAAATTACATGTTTATTATAACAGTGTCAAATAAAATGTTCTCATATATTATTTCACAGATGACGGCTCATCAAAACGAATTATTTTTGCGTGATTTCATTGAAAAATATCGCACATTAACCTGTCTTTGGAAAATTAAATCGCCTGAATATAGTAACAAACGCATCAAACAAGCAGCTTATGCGGATCTGATTACTATCTTTAAAAACCATTTTCCAAATGAGCCAGTGGATGTAAATATGATCAAGAAAAAAATACAAGGAATACGCACTGTATATAAAAAGGAACTAAATAAAGTCGAGGAGTCACGACGTTCAGGGGCTGCGACTGCCGATCTTTATGTCCCACGGCTGTGGTATTTTGATCTACTTGACTTCACAAGAGATCAAGAGATTCCAAGGTCATCAACAAGTATGCTTTCCATTCAGGAGTCAGAAAATGGGGCAATTGGCAGCGAGTCAGCGACACAATTGGTATATTTACCTTTATTCATAAATGTTTCTTTACACACTATGATATTTATTTTTTTTCTAAAAAATTTTTAAGGTGTTGTATGATCTGTTTTTTTTTTTTTTAAATGTGGTTTTATGTACCAACATAAATAACCAACAGAAAAAATTGTAAACACAAAAGGGTAACGTGTTTTTTTTTGTCCATTATTGTAGTTCCAAAATATGTTGTATCATCTCTCTAATGTGTTCACACATCTTTCTAATTTTGTTTTTGTTTTTTTTCTTGTTACAAATGTAGGATTATGCTACTGAAAGCACTTCTCAAGAGCAGGAAACTCCAAATAGCTCACAGAATCCATCTTTAACATCGTGTGAACAAACACCTGCCACATCAAGACCTTTGTTAAGGCAATTACCAAGGAGAATGAGAAGACCAACTTTATTGTCACGTGGAAACGAGTTGGCGTCTATTTGTCGGTCAATACTTGAGAAACATAACCGTCCACCTGTATCTGGATTTGCGCATTATGTTGATGATGTTTGCAAAATACTGGAAAAGAATCAAAAATTACATGCCGAAAGAATCATCGGCCAAGTCCTACATGCGGCACAAGAAAATCGCCTTACATCGGCTACAGTATTAAAAGAAGATTTTTTGCCTGAAAATACATCTGTTGTTGCTGATGTGGCAACCCTTGGGGAATCTGTTGCATTGTCACCACCTCGAAAAGTTAAAAGCAAAAGGCGTCGGTAATTATTTTTTTCTTGAGGTGTTTTTTTTTTAATTTAGATACACAATTTGCATTCAAAATAAGACAAAGAAAATATTTGTCTACAAACTGTAAATATTTTGCTTTTTCAGACTCACATAATTTTCGCTGTATATATTTCACAATAAATGTTAGGTTTTGAACAAAATAATTGTCATGTTTTTGTCTTTAAAAAAACAAAAAACAAATTTTTTTCAAAAAGATTTTTATTATATAGAGTTTTAAATACCTATTCTGAAAATATTTTTAGGCCTTATGTACAAAAAAATAACATGGTCAAAACATCATTACATGTTGTGACTGCAAACGGTTTAAAATTAAAATAGCCAAACAAAATTATGCATTAGCATCCATGTATGTTTTTAACAATTGTACATGATCTTGTGCTGTCTGGTATAATCTGCATGCTGACTGATACACTTCTTCAAGCTTTGGTCGATCATCTGCTAAAAAAAAACAAAAAAATTTTTTTAAAACAAAAACATACATGTTAACAAACAAAATTTTTTTAAAAAAAAAACAAACCTGATCTAACTTGCACAGACGCAGAATCTGAATCAGAGCTGAGTGTCCAACCAACAGCATGAACACGTGTTGCAGCAATAGGAGGATGATCTTCAATGTTATCTAGGGAGTGACATAATAGTTCACTATTTGGTTTTTTCCTTTTTTAAAAAAATAAAAAAAAACTGGCAAGTTAAAATTAAAACAAACCTTGCTCTGAAACCTCATTTTGATCCAAAACAGGAATTGGTTCTGATGAAGTTCCTGGATTATTGTTTATTGCGCTCCCTTGGTCCGCTACATGTGATGATCCTTTCAAAAATGAGAAAAAAAAATATTTTTTTAAGCAAAAAAAACATGACTAACATGGCATATTATGTAAACACATGTATGATTGATATTATACACATGGTTATTTCAACAATGGGCCAAATAAAAAATAAAAAAAAATTATTGTTAAAATATACCTTGATTAGTGTTATTTTGTGCTCTAATTTCTGCTATACGTTGCTTGCCACGATATTTCAGATCAGCCATTTTCTTCCTGATCTGCGTTTTTGAGCGGTGGAGGCCAAATTTCTTCCAAAGAGATTTCTTAATCTTCCGTAGAACTTTTTTTTTTATGCTCCCTTGGACGTTCAGATATAAGTAGACAATCATAGTCTCTTTCATCCATTTCGGTGACAAGAAGATGGATTTCTGCATCTCCCCAGACAGTTGCTCGCATGTTTGCAGACATGTTTGTTTATGCGATTTTTAAACCGGAAGTGAAAATTCCAGCCTGCCTTGTAGTGAAAGGAAGTGATGGCAGTGTTTATTTGTGAAACATAGAATAAAGTTGTAATGCTTTGAAATCATGTCATGTATGTATTTTATAAATATATTTGTATTCATATATTTATAACAAAGTGAATTTGTTTGTTGATAGTTATTTCTTACTTTACTTCAAGTTTTAATGTAAGTATGTTTGTTTCATTGTTTTAAATTAAAAATATAGTTTACACAAAAGGTAATGTTCTCCGACTTTGTTAACACACTCTAATGTTCAGAAATGCCTTTTCTATTATAAAAATAAAAAAAAAAAAACAAATTAGATAAAATAATGAAAAAAAAAAAAAAAATTATGACGCATTCAAATAATCACAAAAACGATCCCGATTGATTATGGCATCATGCCGGACACGACCAAAAGATTGAGGTGTCGGCAGGGATGGCAACTGTGGATCACTACAACGCCAAACTCCTGGGACAACATCGGAATCATCACTGCCAATGTTGTCTACATACCCCGGGGGCATGTAGGCTGCTGCATCCTTTTTGCGTAAAAAATTATGTAGAACACAGCTGGCAAGAACTACACTATCAATGGATTCGAGTTTGAGATTTATTGGTGTTGAGAATACACGAAACCGACTTGCCATAATTCCAAACGTATTCTCAACAACCAAACGTGCCCTTGAGAGACGGAAATTGAAATATTGACGTTCGGGACTCAAAGTAGTCTGGGGATAAGGACGCAGGAGATGGCTTTGAATAGGAAATGCCTCATCCCCTAAAAAAACAAAATTTAAATTATTTTCATTTCCAGAATTTGGAGGCAAAGGTAATTGTAAACTAAATAAACGCTTTCCAAAATCAGTTTGTTCTAAAACGCCACCATCGGAAACACGGCCATTTATTCCTACATCCACTGTTAAATATTCATAATTTGCATTAACCACTGCAAATAAAATTATACTAAAGAAACCTTTATAGTTATAAAAAAAAGAACCACTATTTGGGGGTTTAATTATTCTTATGTGCTTGCCATCAATCGCACCACCACAGCAGGGAAATTGCCACCTCGTCGCAAAATTATGAGCTATATCAGACCATTCTGAAGTTGTCTTGGGGAAAGGCATGAAATCTGCTAACGCATGTATTATTGCCTGACAAGTCTCAGGAATTAATGAACTTAATAGGGATCTCGAAATACCGGCAGAATATTGTAAATCAGTGAGGCTACGGCCAGTGGCAAGATAGCGCAATGTCACCAGCAACCTTTCTTCCGCAGGAACAGCCTTACGCATTAAAGTATCTCTGCGCTTTATGTATGGGCTGATACGCGTCAGGACTAATGAGAAAGATTCTTCCGACATACGTAGATAGTTGCGGTAATCATGCGGATTGCGTTCCTGTAAATCATGCACTAGACGCTCGTGGGATATCTCATCCCTTCGAAGCAGCCATTGACGTGACCATAATCTTTTGGGCCGAGGATTCATACGTGTATTTTGGTCCATTTCCTCCTCCTCCTGCAATATCTCGGTCATAAGGAGACCCACAGATAAAATGTCAGTTTCGACATTGCTGAACATCCTGTTACCTTAAATTATATAAAACACACACATTATAATGATGCCAAATGTCGATTTTGATCCAAAAAGGAAAGATTCGCATATAACAACTTACCACAAAAAAGGTATACAAGGAGTGAGGTCGGAAATTCCACCGAACAAACTAACGTAAGAAAAATTAGGAGTAATGCACTATAAAACACTGTGCATGACGCCAGGGATGAATGTTCACACATCATGACTACAGCGCCGTCTTTTATAACAGTAATAACCTATCACAACGCATCTGCTACAACCAATCCGATTAGATTAGGCGTGATTATTTAAAACCACAAATACGCCCTGAACGTTTACTGACGTCACAAACAACTACGAGGATGGCCGATTACACGGTGTCACACTTTGCAATGTGTCGTTCATTAAGACTAAACTGACCGATTTTATGGAATTAAACGATGTGTACACGATGGCCGAATTTCAAACGATTAGGCATCGGTTGGACTCGCAAGGAGCTGTCACATGAGGAGATGTCGTTACGAATGACGGAAGTGCGTCACAAAATCCGTGACCCCAACGATGCATCGCACAATAGATCGACTCGTGTAAAGCAGCCTTAACAGTACCTCCCCCTCAAGGGCCCCCCTCCCGGCGACGCAGGTAATCGGCAACTAAGTCGGGAGCATGGACAGCCTCCTCAGGCTCCCAAGAGCGATGTTCCGGGCCGTAACCCTCCCAATCTATCAAGAAGAACCTGCGCCCTCTAACCATCTTAGAACCAATTATGGCTCGTACCTCATAGCTAGAGCGAGAGGAATCAGAGGCAGGAGAGTGCACTTCACGAGCGTGAGGTAAAATAGCCGGCTTTAGCAGTGAGACATGGAATTTGTCATGAATCCTAAGATGGACGGGTAACTTCAATTGGTAGACTACAGGATTTACCTGTCGAAGAACCTCATAAGGACCCAGGAAGCGAGGAGCAAATTTGACAGAGCACACTCTAAGTCTCACGTGTTTTGCAGAGAGCCACACAAAGTCCCCTGGAGAAAAGACAGGAGCCGGGCGACGAAACCGATCGGACACCGTCTTCATACGGTCCTTAGCTGCTTGGATCGACTCTTGAGTCCGATCCCAAACCTCTCTGGCATTAGTTGCCCAGTCGGCCACAAGAGGAGGAGGTGCAGCAGCGGGAAACGGTACCGGTACCCTAGGGTGTTGCCCATTATTGAGTACAAACGGTGTCTGCCCAGTGGCCTCAGCCAGCGAATTGTTAAGGGCAAATTCTGCCCAGGGTAGGAGGGAGGACCAGTTATCGTGGTTCTCAGCAACAAAGTGTCGAAGGTATATAATCATAGATTGATTGGTACGCTCAACCAAACCATTGGTCTCCGGATGGTATGCCGAAGACAGATTCAACTCAATTTGCAGAAGGCTACAAAGATCTCGCCAGAAACGGGAAGTAAATTGCGGGCCTCTATCACAAATGATACGATCTGGCATCCCGTGAAGCCTAAAGACATGCTTGAGGAATAGTTTGGCTAGTACCCTGGAAGATGGGATTCTCGATAACGGTACGAGATGAACCATCCGGGAGAAATGGTCCGTAATGACCCACACAAATCTATGTCCCTGTGAACATGGAAGATCACCCACAAAGTCCATGCCTACCACCTCCCATGGTCTATCTGGCACTGGTAAAGGATGCAAGAGCCCAGCCGGTCTCTGCCGTAGTGGACGGTTGCGAGCACACGAGTAGCAGGAACCGACATATCTCTTGACGTGGCTGGCTAAGTGTGGCCACCAATACCACCTCTCCAGTAACTCTCGTGTCCGCCTAATACCAAAATGCCCACCTACCTTTGAGGTGTGGGCCCATGACAGTATATCATTCTGTCGATCAGGCGGAACAAAGGTCTTGCCCGGTGGGATTTGGTCTAACGTCACAGGGGAGAGCGTATGAAAAACCCTGGAGGGAAGGATAAGACGAGGTTCGTCAATCTCTTCCTGGGTAGAAAGCATAGAGCGAGACAGGGCGTCTGCCTTGTTATTCTTACTCCCAAACAGATAGTTGATGGAGAAGTGAAAGCGGGAGAAAAACAAGGACCAGCGGGCTTGGCGAGGATTCAGACGCTGAGCGGTTTGTATGTACGTCAGATTCTTATGGTCTGTATAGACCTGGAAAGGATGTTTCGCTCCTTCCAGCAAGTGACGCCACTCCTCCAAGGCTAATCTCAAGGCGAGCAGTTCCCTATCCCCAATGGTATAGTTTCTCTCTGCCGGTGAAAAGGTTTTCGCAAAGAAGAAACACGGCCTTTTTCTACCTGCACCGTTCTTTTGATACAAGACCGCACCAGCACCCACTGAAGAGGCATCAACCTCTAAGAGGAAGGACTTACTCTCATCGGGTCTTTGAAGAACGGGAGCAGTTGAAAAGTGTCTTTTTACTGCCTCAAAAGCCTGAGATGTCTCAGTAGACCAGGCTTTGGGATTAGCACCTTTCTTAGTCAAGGCCACCAAAGGGGCCACCAAAGTAGAAAAATGGGGTATGAACTGCCTGTAATAATTTATGAATCCTAAGAAGCGTTGCACCGACTTCAAGGAATGAGGTTCGGACCATTGCAGGACAGCAGAGAGCTTCGCAGGATCCATAGCCAGGCCCTCTTGTGAGATAATGTAACCCAAAAAAGGCAATGAGGACTGCTCGAATACACATTTCTCGAGTTTAGCAAACAATGAGTGCTCCCTTAAACGGGAAAGGACACGAACGACATCCTGACGATGAGTCTCCAGATCAGGAGAAAAAATCAGGATGTCGTCCAGATACACCACTACTGAGGATAACAGTAAATCCCTGAACACATCGTTTACGAAGTCCTGAAATACTGCGGGTGCATTACATAACCCAAAAGGCATGACGAGGTATTCATAGTGACCGTCTCGGGTGTTAAAAGCGGTCTTCCATTCGTCACCCTTTCGAATTCGTACCAAGTTATACGCACCCCGCAGATCCAACTTCGTAAAAACTTGAGCTCCTCTCAGTCTGTCAAAGAGCTCCGAAATTAAAGGTAATGGGTATTTGTTCTTTATTGTGATCGCATTGAGACCCCTGTAATCTATGCAGGGACGCAAATCACCCTCTTTCTTCCTAACAAAGAAAAACCCAGCTCCCGCGGGAGAGACAGACTTACGAATGAACCCCTTCTCTAAACTCTCTCTTATATAGGTCGACATGGCCTCCGACTCAGGTATCGACAGGGGGTAAACCCTGCCTTTAGGTGGAACCGAACCTGGGATAAGGTCTATGGCACAGTCATACGGCCTATGGGGTGGAAGAACCTCAGCACCCTGTTTGGAGAACACGTCAGCGAAATCCAGATAGGGTGTAGGTATGGGAGAGAGATCAGTAGATGCAACCGCAATGACCTTAGGTGGTAAGGGAAGACATCGGGACTGACATTTCGAACCCCAACTAATAATGCTGTCAGACTCCCAGTCAATGTGAGGAGCATGAGTCCGAAGCCATGGGAGACCCAGAAGGACGTCGTCCATACCCTCAGGCAAAACAAGAAAAGAAATCTCCTCTATGTGACCCTGAGACAGGGAAAGGCGCAAGGTAACTGTCCTCAATGTAATGGAGTCAGACAACATAGTTCCATTAACAACACGGACAGGAATAGGCGCCTCTAACATGATAGAGGGAATATTGTGTCCCTTTACAAATCCTGAGGACACAAAAGTCCCGTCAGCTCCGGAATCCACAAAAGCCATAATAGGCCATGTATTCTCAGATAACGAGAGCTGACCTGGGATACAACACTTAGAGGGTGCAGAAGACGTCTCTAGTAACCCCCCTCTAATGGTTACTAGGCCAGGGAGTTTCCCTGACGACTAGGACACTTGTTGGCATAGTGCCCAGCCTGACGACATACGTAACATATAGGAGGACCAGACTTGCGTAGTCTGGAAGACGTATAACCTAACTCCATAGGAGTGGGAGATGTTTCAGATGCTGAGGAATATGGTAGTGGACCCTCAACAACTGGAATAGCCCGATGCTTAGGGCGTGAGGAAGAGACCTCGAGTCTACGTTCCTTATGGCGTACATCGATCCTCGTTGCTACTGTGATCAAGTCCTCCAGAGAAGCAGGGACCTCACGAGTAGCAAGAGCATCCTTGACATAGCCTGCCAAACCTCTCCAGAAGATAGGAATCAACACCTTCTCTGGCCAATCTAGTTCTGCCACCAGAGTTCTAAAAGCAATGGCATAAGAACTAGTGGGTAACGAACCCTGAGATAGATCTAACAGTCTCAGGGCCGCATCATGGGTAACCTGCGGACCCATGAATACTGCCTTAAGAGCATCAAGAAAGTCTTGATGTCTCAGAGTAACCACATCAGAGCGCTCCCATAGGGGAGTCGCCCATTCTAAGGCTTTGTCCTGAAGTAAGGAGATGATAAAGCCTACTCTGGACCTCTCCGTAGAGAAGCGAGAAGAGTTGACCTCTAGGTGTATCTGACACTGACTAATGAAACCACGACATGATCTGGCATCGCCAGAATATCTGTTTGGCAGAGCAAGTCGAGGATCATGTGCAGATGTCACCATGGTCTGAGGTTTATCCTCTATACTCTTGAGCCGTGACTCAAGTACTTGTATGTAACGGTGTAACTGCTGATATTCTGCCATAACTGCCAGACCCTTGGCTCAGTCCTAATGTTACGGGGGGCTGTCTGATAATAACCTAAAGGAGTATCAGACAGTCAGGGTCCACCGTGCAAAGACTCTGCTGCAGACTATGGCAGAGTGCAATACCTCTGTTAACTCACAGAAGGATATAATAAGTAAGTAAAGCAATTCCTCCCTTACTTGGAGGGTGTGTGGAATGATCTCTGTTAATAATCACAGAGACAAAGGCAATGTGTGCGAAATGGCACCTACCTAGGTCCGCTCTTCTAGTGGTGCAAAAGAGACGAACAGCAGCGTAAGCTGCACAAATCTCCTACCTGCGTTCGCTCCACTAGTGTGCGAGGACACGAACCACTAGATATGGCACCTGCCTAGGTCCGCTCTTCTAGTGGTGCAAAAGAGACGAACAGCAGCGTAAGCCGCACAAAGCTCCTACCTCTGTTCGCTCCCCTAGTGTGCGAGGATACGAACAACTGCCAGACGCAGTATAAGGAACGTTACCCTAGCGGCAACGTCCACCTACGAGTCAAACCACAAGGCCCAGCCAGACCATGTGCCTCAGGCACCTGCCTATGTCCGCTCCCCTAAGAGGTAAGGATACGGACAGCAGCCGAAGCTGTAAGGTATAAGAACGCTACCCTGCCGGTAGCGCTCACCTAGCATAGACAGAGGAATGCCTAGAGGAACGCGCACAGAGCGTCTACTCTTATGCATGAACCAAGAGGACTGAGCGCCATGCGGCGTGTGTCAGGGTCTTATATAGACTCTGTGCCTCATCCAAGATGGAGGACACCAGAGCCAATCCGCTGCCAGAACGACAGGAGTGACGTCATGCTGGCCTATCACCGAGCAAGGCATCACAAGCACATGACCAGCGACCAATCGGCATAGAAGGTGTCAGAGACATGTGACCTCGTGTCAGCGATGATGTCACCCGCACATGTGCAATGGCTCCAAGATAGGACTTAGTCTCCGGCGCTCGCACATGTGCAGTAGCAAGAAATCTGGACTTAGTCTCCAGTGCTCGCAGCAACCGTAACACCAACTTTGTACACACGCCACTTAGAATTACCCTGTTACCTTGACAGGCCTGGCCACTAGAGTCCTGTCCTTCGGCTCCTATTGTTTGGGGCCTTCCATTCAAGGGTCAGTGTCTAACCTCAGCGTTGCTCCTGCTCAGTGTCTCAGTCTACACTTAGTGATCACGCTATATTGTCTCGCATCCCTTCTCTTCTTCCACTGCCTCAAGTCACCCACGCGGTATACAACCCTCACAACTTACAGACTGATCTGTCTGTAACTATTGCACTCTAGGTCTTCACTTACTTTTCTAAAACAAACCATCTCTTTCACTGTCAACTAACCTCTCCCATTGTGGGCTAGTCCCAAAACTAACTACTTCTGACCCTGCTCTCCGTCTGTTGCTAGGCAGAACTCAGCCCCCCAACAGGACAGTGTACAACAACATACATCAAAATTATATCATATTATCCTATAACATGTAGTCTTACTGTACATTACACATGAACACATTACAATACATTCCTACAGATCATAGTTTAGATGGCACATTGCATTTTTAGGGCAGCACCCCGACATTTTGTCTGTTACTTTTGATGTCACTGTCTGTATTTTTTGTGTTTTTCACCTGGATTCAGTAAAGCTGACAAGTTACGTCTATCTCACTGGATTTCTTGCATCGCTGGATCTCTTTGCTTTTCGCGTGGCACATTATGTACACATGTAGAATGACACAATTCACATTACAATGCAAAAACACGATTGGGATCTTCAAGGGAATGAATATGACAGACTGCTGAGACAAACAACCAAACCAACCCCCCATGCCCGAACAAAACACACGTTTGTAATAAAACAAGTAAACTTTATTGGAGAGATAATCAAGTGCAAACATATAAAAAACTCTCATCTTTTGCTGGGTTGGGGTCGGTCACAGCTTTTACATTAATTTGTGCAAATATCAAAAACCAACTTATACTGCTGTCAAGACGAGGCGTAATGCCAGGCCGGTCACCCAGCGCAATCAGCCTTCGCTTGACACCACCATTCCAGAACTGACCGCCACGGAGGAGCAAAGTCCCTAGACAGCGCTCCGACCCCCACCCATTAAAAGAAGTGCCTGCTCAATGCCATCTTGAAGGCCTGATAAAAAAATATCGATGCCAATGTCCGACAAATGGACGCCATCCGGCAACATGAGGCTGGAGTTGTCCCCTTCCAGCTGCCTATGTCTGACGACTACACCACCCTTAAAGCGGATGAAACGGGACATTCTCGCGTTCAAAGTACGGCGTGACCGCTCCACTGCTGCTGCGTCGCGAGCCCCCTGCCATGCAACGCGGGGAATTACTTCTGACCAAATGAGAACCAGCTCGGGAAAGAAACCGTGGAATTAATCCACGTCAGACCTCATAGTAGTCAGGAGCTCTGCAAGCCGGGAGGAACAAAGATCATTGCCCCCGGCGTGTATAAGAAGAATCACCGGGGACACCGCAACTTGAGCGATGCCGACTACCTCCGGGAGAACCTGCGGCCACGTCAGGCCTCTGATGCCCCTCCAATGCACGTCGAGGCCACGAAAGCCGAGATGCCTTCCACCCGGGCGATACGCTGCTCTCTGGCCAGCCCAAAAAATATATGAGTGGCCCAACAGCCACACCGCCGGCCGTGCACCGCCTATGGAAAGAAACAGAATTAGTAAAGCAATAAATCAGGTCGAACGTAGCGCGCAAAGCAAGAAGAACGCCATCTACCAATGCGCTGAATCTCGGAATTGGACAAACCAGCTCTCGCGGCCTCGGTAGCCGCACCTATCCGAAAGGAGTGTGTACCAAAATCAGTAGGCTTCAAGCCAAACGATCGCAGGCATTTACGAAAGAGGGCCAAAAACTGGAACTTTGTGAGTGGTGAACCATCCTCGTGAGATAAGAAGGACACACCAAAGCGACGCACAGCTAGATAGTTGTTTACCAAAACAATGGGGCAGACAGGGTCAGGGATAGCGAATAAGGGGATCCAAGAGCCCCTACCAGATGGGTCCGTTTTGGACTTACGGATGCGGATACGCAAGTCCCCATTGCAAACTGTAACATCATTGTGCTGGAGGCCACCGGGACGGTGCTTCGACAAGGACAAAAGCTCACCAATTCGCAAAGCACCAAAAAAGGCCAATCCAAAGGAAACCGCGAAAAGGGCGGATTCAAAGGGGGATGTGCAAAAATTATGGACGGCCCCAATGAGGCGAGCCAACAGTGCAAAAGAGATGGGCCGTCTATGCTCCTGGCGGGGAGTCAACCGACACCAACCACGAACGGCCCGACTGATAATAAAAGATTTTGTGACGTCCGACCAACCGCGAAGCTTGAAATGGAAGGCGATACCAGTTAAACGATTCCGGGCCACGGACCCAGAAAAACCAGAATCACGCAAATGTATCAAGTACCGAACTGTAGCTGCCAAACGGGCAGGTTCTGAACTGTCAATCGGGGGGTGCCCCGCAAAATTCAGCCATTCCGACCATGCCTTACCATAAGCTTGCCACGTCGCAGGAGCCACGGAAGCCCTCACCAACGGAATCAGTTGCTGAGAAGGAGGTTCCACATACTGACAGGGCAGGGCAAGCTGTCCGGCTGAGCGCGGGGGCAAAGCTCTCGGAATTTCTGTAAATGAAAACGAGAAAGGGCATCAGCAGCGGAATTGCGAAAACCAGGGACATGACGGGCACGAAACCAGATGTTAAGTTCCAAACATCTAAGGACTAATGACCTGAGTAATTTTATGACCGGGGGGGATGAGGAAGACAAATGATTAATTGCATGAACTACACTCATATTGTCGGTCCAAAACAAAATGCGCTTATTCCGTAGAACAGTTCCCCAAATAGCGACAGCCGCCACTATGGGAAATAGCTCAAGCAAGGTTAAGTTGGAAACCCAGCCTAAGGCATGCCAGGAATCTGGCCATCGTTCAGCACACCACTGGTCATCGAAAATCACTCCAAAACCAAGTGACCCAGAGGCATCCGAGAAAAGGGATAACTCCTCATTTGTTATTTCCTCCTCCTGAAAGCATGTATGACCGTTGTACTGAGAGATAAACTCAGTCCAAACAATCAAATCAGCGCGCAGCGGTGCCGAGATCCGAATCCGGTGGTGGGGGAGCCTGACACCCCTGGTTGCAAGGGCCAGGCGACGAGAAAAAATACGTCCCATAGGCATGACACGGCATGCAAACACCACGAGGCCCAGTAAAGATTGCATTTGGCGTAAAGTAACGCTACGAACTGAACGAAAACCCATGAGCAATGAAAGTAATGCAGAAACTTTGTCAGATGGGAGGCGAAAAATCATGGCCTCAGAATCGATTTCAATCCCCAAAAAGGATAGCGTTGAAACCGGACCAACTGTTTTTCCTTGTGATAAGGGGACGCCAAATTTTTCCATGAGCCGGCAGAAATTGTCCAACAAAAATTGACATTGTGGGGAATCACCTGGTCCTACAAAAAGAAAATCGTCCAAGTAGTGAGTGATGGAATGGGAGCCCGACTCCCATCTCACCACCCACTCCAAAAATGAACTGAAAAGTTCGAAATAATAGCAGGAAATCGAACAACCCATGGGCAGGCACGTGTCGTAGTAATAAGAGCCATCAACAAACCAGCCCAGTAAATGGTGACAGTCGGGGTGAACGGGAAGAAGGCGAAAGGCCGACTCAATGTCCGATTTTGCCATCAACGCGCCCCTTCCGGCCTGTCGAACTAGCGAAACCGCTCTATCAAAAGACACGTAAGTCACGGTGGCATCTGCTTCAGATATGCCATCATTTACTGATGATCCTTTGGGGTAGGACAAATGCTGAATCAGGCGAAATTTGCCCGGTTCCTTTTTGGGAACAACACCCAAAGGAGAAACCCGTAAGTTGAAAAATGGAGGTAAAGAAAATGGGCCTCGAATCCTGCCTGCTGACAATTCGCTTTCCAATTTCTGTAGCAACACATGATGAAACTCAGTAGCCGATTTCAGGTTCTGAGCAAACGAGGGGTCCCTACAAAAATTAAAAGGGATGAAAAAAACGAAAGTAAAACCAAAACGCAGCTGGGCCGCCGCCTCTTTATTGGGGTACTGGTCGAGCCACGGCCCCATCGCGAGGACGCTCACTGGCGTCCTTATCCGGCATGCTGGATGTTTTTGCAGGCAATTTTGCGGATGGACGGGTACACTTGGCTGCGGTATGAGGTCCACCGCAGGCGGAGCACTCGTGCTTGAATTTACAGAGGCCAAAGAAACGACAGTTGCCTTCATTAAATGACCAGCACGTGCCGGGTCCACTGAGCCGGAGCCGGCGGTGTTGCTAGGGGCCGCTGAATGAAAGGGCTGATAAGCCTTCTGGGCCAGCATCAGGCGCAGCCATGTGTCCGTGGCTTTGACCCCCCAGCCTAGCTGGGGTTGGAGGGCTAAACGACGACGAAAATCTTCGTCGTAACGCCACCAGGCAGATCCCCCGTGCGATTTGTAAGAATTGTATATGGTGTCAAGATAAATGAACATCTCGGAACAGCGCTCGGGGTGCTTCTGACCCATTACGCATCCCATGACACAAAATGCTTGCAGCCAGTTGTTCATAGATCTGGCTACTTTTGGCCTCCTTTCAAAAGGACGATCCGCCGATCGCCGCTCTTTATCAACTGTATGTTGATCGGTGGAAACCAAGGACCATATATCGATATAGTCATTGGCCCATATTTTTGAGCTCAAGTGGGATCCCAAAGGGGTAACGCCACAGAAAAAAGCGTCTCTGTGAATATCCGCGCGTGGAGGGGGGGGGAAGGAGGGAGGGGGGTGGGTCATGTTGATTTGAAATTTTAGCACTAAATGAAGGGTTAACTAGTATTTTTCCCCCCGCCGCAGGCTGCAAATTTGCCAAAAGTGCTTTAAGAGCTGCTGGCATACCCGCACTATCCCCTCATGCCCCAGAGTACTGGTACTCACCAGCATCCTGAATAGGGGCGACATAAGGCTCCAGTGGTGGATCAACGAATTCCACGGGCTGCGAACGCGCTGTGGGAGGAACCGACTCCCTCTGCGGGTGATGGTGACGTCGGCGATGATGATGAGGCACGACGGAGGCGTCTGAAGAAAATGATGAGGCGGAAGGAGAGCGCCACCTCGATGAGCGAGAGCTGGAACGGCGGGAATGGCTATGTGCTCCATGGGACCTAGCAGGGCGCTCGTATCGCTCGGGGGTGTGCGATGACGCAGATGAATGCGTTGCTGAGCGTTCGCGGCGGCCGCGGCGGCTACGACCGCGGGCCTGAGCTTCAGCATTCATCTGTTCCAAAGCAATCATGGGGGCCTGTGAAGTGTTGACTAGTGGGAACAGAACAGATGGGGGGTGGGCAGATGCAGCTGGCTGCGCACCCGCAGATCCCTGCATAATGGGTGGCAAGACCAGCATCTGGGGGTTAATGTGTGCTGAAGGGCTTATTACTGCCCCAGCACATAAAGCAGGTTGGCTGGACACAATGTTTTCCTGTGCTGTTTGTGAAGGCTGGGTGGGAGGGGGAGTGGGCAGTGGAGGCACAGCGTCTGCAGTCTCCTCTATGGATGAGGAGCTGCAGCTGTGATGTCCTCCCATAGTTGATGGCAAGTGGAATAGTGGTGGTTCAGGGTGGCAGGGGTTACTAGCTGCCGACCGCGGGTCCGCGTTACCGGAGGGACAGAGTCGGCGTGCGGCAGCCGCGGTCGGGAGCTGGGAGGAAGTGGGCGGAGCTTGCCGCGAGGCGCGCGCACGAGTGCACATGCCCCGTGACGTCATCGTGGATGGACTCAGGCGCTCCAGCGGGCGTGTACGCCGAGCGGATCGCCTGCCGCCGGAGATTACCGCCCGAGCCTCAGGAGGGAGAGGACGCATCTCGGCTAGGATGGAGGTAAGCCATGCGTCCCCTTCCCTCCCGATCCTGTCCCTGATCGCTGCAGCGAGCGCGTCGGCCATCTCTCACCAGAGGCTGCTGTGTCCGGGGTACCAGCAGCACAGCAGCTTCCAGGTCTCACGGATGAGGAGAGACCGAACCCGGAAACAAGGGGGATTTTATATGGGAAAATGGAGGAGGAGAAACACTGGGATTGGACACGGACAAGGGGGCGGACGGTTCGGGCATGGGAAGGAAGAATTAACCCCTTCAGACCGGGCTCAGCAGTCAGGGTGCATCCAGCTAATATTACTGATATGCCCCGCAGCACCTCATTCACTTCCTTACACACATAGAGTGGCACGGGGCAGTAGTTGAGGGTGAGGGATGGACACTCCAGCACACGACATGAAACACCTGGTCCTGGCTGGATGTGTGGACTTCAGGTGTGTGTACTGGAAACCTCGGAAGGCTGTGTCGCGGGCGGAAGAGGGTGTGACGGGGTGTACAGCAGAGCAAGGAGGGACAACGGGCCAAGGAACAATCCAAAGGGCTTTATTGGAACCACAAAGCTAAAGCACCAAACATAAATATAGATACTTAAAGTCTGCAAGGAGTCCACAACAAAACAAAAGATCCAGGGGCACCGCCTGGTATTCCGATGCCAGGGAAAATAGGGCAATGGTCCTTATATGAGTTCCTTGAGTCCAACCCACGTGGCCACTGATCTCCAGTCTGTAACTGTCCATACACCGGCTCTAGGATCCAGCCTCAGCTATTCCCTCCCAGAGGATCAATCTTCTTTCTTCAAATTTCACACAGACTGACTGACTGAATCTCCCAGGTAAGCAGAGAGTTTACACTAGTTGGACTCTAGGCCCTCCTCCCCCTACTCCCAGGAATGGAAGTGCCTCAAGAGGATACAACCTTGCACTATAGGGGGTGATTACCTACAACAATAGAAATGTACACAGAAGTAGTTCAAATAAGACAATGAACCAAGCTTGAAATAGGAATCTGTTCAGCAAGATACACCTCCCCCATATCCCACCATCACAACCTGTCCCCCCTTGTTAATAAGTGAGTATGCCACGAGGTCTACACAGACCTCTGGCCATCTCACTTACGTCCATGTTGCTCAGCTGTGAATAGTCTATGGTTCTTCTTGCTGGGACAGTCCATCAGCATTCTGGTGTTGGCTTCCACGCTTGTATTGGATGGAAAAGCTGTAGGTAATCCCTTGTAGAGCGATACGGTTGGAAGGACAAGCTTCCTTTTGTGTCCTCCCTCACTCAAACTCTGCTTCCTGCACCCACAAATTGGCATTGTATATCTCCCACATCATTGCCTAGGAGAATGTCTGCAGGAAGGCCGCTCATCACACCGATTATGCATTGTTTTGCCCCAAAGCCATAATCCAGGGTCACTCTCGCTCTTGGAATATATCACTGAGTACCTCCAGCCAATTCAATGGCAATTCCTGGTCCCTTTTGAATTGCTTCTGGTTGAATTACTCGGGGATCTGCGATGGTGAGAAAAGCCCCAGTGTCACGAAAGCCAACAACTTTTTGGCCATCCAGCACAACCTCCTGTAGATGTTTATGCCGAAGATCATAAGAACGGGTGGCTGTGGCTCGCACTCCATAGACTCCTGGTAGGGAAGTCAACATATCAGAGTCACTTGGCAAATTATCAGGGCCAGAATCCAGCTCTTCTCCTGTTGAGGGTGTCTGTAGATAATGGACAGGCAAAGGTGGTCTGCAGCTGTTCTGCCTCTGAACACCCGGACAGTGAGCTTGCAGATGACCAGGCTGCCCACATTGATAACATCTGCGCTGCGTCTCACTCCTTCCAGTTTGCCTTCTGGAGAAGTAGGTAGGAGACCTTGGTGACTGATAGGGAGATGCAGGTGCTGGAGGTGGTTGTTGATTTGGAGGATGACTCCACGGGATAGATGGGCATGTGGCCCGCAGATGCCCGGGATGCCCACAGCTATAACATCTTCGCTCTTCTACTTTCTCTCCTCGTTGCATTCCAGAAAATGTGGTAGAAACAACTTGAGGCACATACACACGGGTATCCACATGAGGTGGTGATCTGGGAGGTCGAGGAACATTGGGCACTGAAGGACAAGAAACCTCTGGGGTTGGGGAGCTGGTCATTTTTGCTCCCTCTGCTAGCAGCTTTTTCCACTGAGGCTTGATAGTGAGCACCTCATCAGCTAGAGCTGCAGCTTCCTCCACAGTGGCTGGTCTCCTTTCACGCACCCATTCCCGGATCTCAGCGGGGCACTTGAAGTAAAACTGCTCTTTTAGGAGGACCTGGAGGATGGTCTCCAAGGTTAAGGCCTCCTCTGCCTCCAGCCAACGATGCCACAGATGTTTGAGTTTGTGGGCATACATCTTGAAAGACACTTCCTCATCACATGCTAAAGTACGGAACTGAGTCCTGTAAGTGTCTGGCGTTACAGCATAATGTTCTAGAATAGTCTGTTTAATATCCGCATACTCACAGTTCCACCGAGGGTCCATAGCTCTATAGGCTGCGGCAGCTCCACCCTCTAAGAGCCCAACCAGATGCCGGACGTGCTCCCTTTCTGGGACTTCCATTAATCGACACTGATGCTCAAAGTCCTGGAAGAAGCCCTCAATGTCACCAGCAGCCTCATTAAACTGCTTGAAGTCTTTGCGGGACACTCTGGGAAGTTCCCTCATGGTGGGTGCTGGGGTTACAGTCTGTCTGGAACCTCTCGCGGCTTCCACAGCAAGCTGCTTATCCAGCAATGCCATCTCCTCCATCCTGCGCTCCTTCTCTTTAGCTCTACACATGACCTCCATCTTATATTCTATGGTGGTCTCCTCTCCCAGCAAGGCCATCTCCTCCTCGTACCACACAACCCACTGACTTTTTTGGGTATTTATCTCCGGCTGCCGTCTTTCTTCCGTTTGCTGTGAGGATCCTTCCTCCACGTCATTTTGCGAGCAGACTCCTTCTAGCGCCTCAATCAGCTGCTCCTTGGACAGTCCTTTGAAACAAACTCCTACTTCACGGGCCTTTGATTGCAGGCTCCCCAAAGTCCAGGTCTTGTACTCTGCAGTGCTGGTTCCTGATGTTGAGCCATTGTCCTCCATTCCTTCTGCTCTGATCCCAGCGCTGCCAACCAGTTTGTGACGGGGTGTACAGCAGAGCAAGGAGGGACAACGGGCCAAGGAACAATCCAAAGGGCTTTATTGGAACCACAAAGATAAAGCACCAAACATAAATATAGATACTTAAAGTCTGCAAGGAGTCCACAACAAAACAAAAGATCCAGGGGCACCGCCTGGTATTCCGATGCCAGGGAAAATAGGGCAATGGTCCTTATATGAGTTCCTTGAGTCCAACCCACGTGGCCACTGATCTCCAGTCTGTAACTGTCCATACACCGGCTCTAGGATCCAGCCTCAGCTATTCCCTCCCAGAGGATCAATCTTCTTTCTTCAAGTTTCACACAGACTGACTGACTGAATCTCCCAGGTAAGCAGAGAGTTTACACTAGTTGGACTCTAGGCCCTCCTCCCCCTACTCCCAGGAATGGAAGTGCCTCAAGAGGATACAACCTTGCACTATAGGGGGTGATTACCTACAACAATAGAAATGTACACAGAAGTAGTTCAAATAAGACAATGAACCAAGCTTGAAATAGGAATCTGTTCAGCAAGATACACCTCCCCCATATCCCACCATCACAGAGGGGACGCTGCGCTCACCCACTGCTCGGGTCCGGCTGCTGCTGCTGCTCGGTGGCTCGAGCGACGGGCCGGATCCCAGGGTCTCGAGCGGTGTTCCTCGCCTGTGAGTGAAAGGGGGTGGTTTGGTTTAGGGATATTGTCCGTGACGCCACCCACGGTTGTGGTGAGGTTGTGACACCACCGCTGCTCTGGACGGGGATCCCGGGAGCGATGACAGGGAGCAGCTTGGATGTTGGTTCTCCCCTCCGTGGGGTTGGTTGTCCCGGGGCCCCGGTGAGGGTTAGGGATGGCAGGCGGGTTACGGGGCCTGGTGAGGTGCAGGGTCGTGGGGGCAGCGCTGTGCCGCACGGCACGGTGGTACTCACTTAGCCAAAAATGAATGCAAAGTCTCTGGTAAAACAAACGGCCGGATGGACGGGTCCCACAGACGGCTGCGGTAGCTCTCCCGGTAGGTTGATGGTGACTGCCTTTCCCTGCACCTGTGATGTGTTTACGGTTCCAATGGCTTCCCACCGGTAACCCGCTCCCCAGCTTGGATGGATGCTGAGGGAGCCCCTTTTGCCCGCAGGCTCTGGCCCTGGGAACTGTAGCCTGGCGGTGACTGTGTTTCCTTTTACGCTGTGAGCTGTTGCCTTCAATCGGGTCTTGATTGCTGGGAAACCCCGGAGGTTCCCTTCGCTTACGGATTTGACCAGTTTTACGGCGACTCCTAGCCTGGTCGGGGTCCGTAAGCCCTGCCGAATGGTGCTGGCTTCTCTTTGCTCCCCGATCCGGTACCGTCGGGCCACCGCCCGTCCCCGGTCCTTACGGTTCACTCCAATCAGCCTCTCCTGCAGACGGTCACCACCGTCTGCTAACCTTTCTGTATGTACCCGGGCCACGCACCCGGACACGGTCAGTCTCCTCTACTACCACTTCACTTCTCCAAACTCAAAACTGATCTCACTTCTCTTCCCGCCTCCAGGACTGTGAACTCCTCGGTGGGCGGGGCCAACCGCCTGGCCCACCCCCTGGTGTGGACATCAGCCCCTGGAGGGAGGCAACAAGGATTTCTGTTTGACCTAGATGTGCCTAACCGGGGTGTGGGGGTGTGTTGTTGTAGTACCTGTGACGTCCTGGCCTGTCCAGGGCGCCACAGCTGCATACTGCTGTTGGTGTCAGCTGGCTAGTACCGGATGATGACTTTCACACACACACACACACACACACACACACACACTCACTCACACACGGAGACCAACAGCTCTCTTTGAGGATGGAGTCACACTTGTGCGTGTAAAATCGGTCCGAGTCTCATGCTAGAAAGTAGCATGAGCTCTGTTCACGTTATGATCAGTGTGCAATGCAACTGCAATGCGATTCTGTGATTTTTCACTTGATTGTAGTCCGTGTGCAATCCGTGTTTGATGCGTATGTGATCCGTTTTTGTTCTCAGAAGTTGTGTCATCTGCCATTCAGCTCTGCTACATGGCTGCTGACAGCAGACACAGACAGAGCCGCATGATCAGAATGAAGTCAGATGAACGTCACCCGACTTCATTGTCATCCCGCGGCTCTGTCTGTGTGTCATGGCCTGATTTTCGGTCACCGGTGAAGGTCTGACCGGTGACCGCAATTCCCCTGAGTGACTGAAGTGATCTCCGCTGTCAGCGGTGTCATCACTGAGGTTACCCGCGGCCACAGCAGAAGTCCTTCCGCTGAGATCTGTGGCCGCGGGTAACCTGAGTGACGTCATCGCTGATAGCGCGACTCACTTCAGTCGCTGCGGGGAGCTCACAGAGAGCGGTTGTGGTCTGTGACCGCTCTCTGTCAGTGTCGCGGGCGGCGGGGCGCTGCGCTCGCTAACGCTCAGGTCCGGCGCTGCTGCTGCTGCTGCTCGGTGGCTAGAGCGGTGGGCCGGATCCAGGGACTCGAACGGCGCTCCTCGCCCGTGAGTGAAAAGGGTGGTTGGTTTGGGGGATTTAGTCCGTGACGCCACCCACGGGTCGTGGTGAAGATGGGCACCACCGCTGCTGGTGACAGGGATCCCAAGAGCGATGGTAGGGAGCAGCTGGGATGTTGTTTTCCTCCTCCGTGGGTAGGGGTCAGTGGTCCTGGGGCCCGGTTGTGAGACGGGGAGGCAGGGTAGGTGAGGTGCAGGGACAGCGCGGCACGGTTCCGGATAGCACGGGTGTACTCACTCAGCAAGAGATGCACAAAGTCTCCGGTAAACTAAACGGCTGGATGGACGGGTCCCGCTGCCGGTTGCAGTGTCTCTCCCCGGACAGGTGATGGCGGCTGTCTTTCCCTGCACCTTTATGTAGTGTTTGACTACGATGGGTTCCCAACGGTAGTCCGCTCCCCGGTGTATGGATACCGGAGGAGCCCGTTTGCCCGCAGGCGCTGGCCCTTGGGTCTCTAGCCTTTGGCGGTGGCTGTATACCCTCATGGTGCGGACGGTTGCCTTCTAACGGGTCTTTGGCTGTTAGGAAACCCCTGGGGTTCCTGTCACACTCGGATTTGACTGTTGACGGCGACTCCAAGCCTAGTCGGGGTCCGATGGCCCTGCCTGTGTGTTCTGGCTTCACTCCGCTCCCCAGTCGGTACCGGCGGGCCACCGCCCGACCCCGGTCCTACGGTTCCGCGTCGATCCACCTCTCCTGCAGACGGCCACCACCGTCTGCCAACCTTGTTGTCAGTGCCTGGGCCACCAACCCAGACACTCTCCACTTCACTCCTCTCACTTCAACCTCCAAGACTTCACTCTCACTTTTCCCGCCTCCAGGCCTGTGAACTCCTCAGTGGGCGGGGACAACCGCCTGGCTCCGCCCCACCTGGTGTGAATATCAGACCCTGGAGGGAGGCAACAAGGGTTTTGTGTTTGGCTAATGTTACTGTCTAGTGGGGATGGGGGTGTGTGTGTGTTAACTGTGACGACCTGGCTAGTCCAGGGCGCCACATCAGCTTCTGATGTAGCAGAGCTGAAAGCGTCGTGGGACGTCTGTGGATTACGACGGACCTGGAGGGGTATTTGGGGACTTTAATAAAATGGTGAAAGAGGTTGTTGTTTTTTGTCATTAATTACAAATAAAGGATTTTTTGGATGTGTGTGTTTATTTTCTTTAACTAACAGGTTAATCATGCAAGGGGAGACGTCTGCCATGATTAACCTAGGACTTAGTGGCAGCTATGGGCTGCTGCCATTAACTCCTTATTACCTCGATTGCCACCGCACCAGGGCAATTCGGGATGAGCCGGGTACAGTCCCGGGACTGTCGCATCTAATGGATGCGGCAATTCCGGGATGCTGCAGGCTGATATTTTTAGGGTGGGGGGTTCCCCATAACGTGGAGCTCCCCATCCTGAGAATACCAGCCTTCAGCCATGTGGCTTTACCCTGGCTGGTATCAAAATTGGGGGGGATCGCACGCCATTTTTTTTTAAATTATTTATTTATTTATTTAACTTCATGATATAGACCCGCCCACCGGCAGCTGTGATTGGTTGCAGTGATACAGCTGTCACTCATCGTGGGGGCATGTCTGACTGCAACCAATCATAGGCGCCGGAGGGCGGGGAAAGCAGGGAATACGAGATTGAATAATGAGCGGCCAGCTTTTTCAAAAGAGGAGAAGCCGCCACAGTGTGAACGCCGTGCAGCGCCGCACCGGTGACCGTGGATCGGTGAGAATGAGAGAAGGGGTGGGAGGGAGAGACCGACATGGACAGAGAGAGATAGAGACTGAGAGGGAGAGACCGACTGACAGAGATAGAGATTGACAGACATTGTCAGACCTCACTCATTAACAGTGTTTTCTGAAACATGCGATAAATGTATTTAGAAAAACCGATGTCACTAGGATGGTGTGTGTGCCGTCCATGTGACATCCTTTTATTTACCCGCTCCCATAGAGTTGCATTGGAGAGATTCGCGTGAGAAACTCACCAAAACACAGCATGCATCCGATTTGGACTGAGAAAAAAATAGCAGATCAGAGCTGCCTCATTGATTAACATGGGTCCGAGTGCAATGCGAGAATTTCTCGCATTGCTCTCGTGCGAGTTAATCGCAAGTGTGAAGCCGGCCTAAACCATAACACTTTATAGTGCAGTTCATTCTCATTCACAGATTTGTGTTCCAGGTAGCAGCCAGACATCTGTCAGCAAGTTACAGTTTTGCACAACAGTATGAGACACAGTTCAACTTATCTCTGGGTTATGTCCAATCTAACAGGGCCGGTGAGTCAGTGCAGCGCAGTCCAGCATTACACCGTGATGTCACTTTCCTGAGGTCCCATGCCCAGTTGCTATTAAGCCGTTACCTTAACGGTTTAGGGGCCTGACCACTAGAGACCTGCACCAGTAGAAGTTTCCCGGTACCCTGACGGTTAAAGGGCCTGGATGATAGGGTTCTGTCCTCCACCTTTTATAGTCTGGGGCCACTCTGTTTGAGGATCAGTCTCCAGTTATACCACTGTTCACTACAGATGAGCGAACTTGTGGAAGTTCGGTTCAGCGGTCTCAGCCGGACTTTAGATAAAGTATGGTTTGGGACTTGGACTTGACTAGAGATGAGCGAATCGGTCCCGGTTCGGCTCGAGGTCGGTTCGCCGAACGGAGCTCCCGTTCGAGTTCGGTTCGTCGAACGTTCGACGAACCGAACTCGAACTGCATAGGAAACAATGGCAGGCAATCAGAAACACATAAAAACACCTAGAAAACACCCTCAAAGGTGTCCAAAAGGTGACAAACAACTCACAACACAACACAAACACATGGGAAAGTGACAAGGACATATACTCATGCGAAAACAAAAGAGCTGGACAAGGAAAAAGAGGACGAGACACAGATATAGGCATGGCATGCCCTTCTAAAATCATGTAAAACACCGCAAGGTGACTCCAAGCGGAGTCTCCCTTTTTTCCAAAAATTGGGCCACACAGACACCCCTTCAGTGGCAGCAGTTGTGCCCCAGTTGTACACTTCACAGCTAGATTTGCATCAAGCACATTCAAAAATACGCCACACTTAACCGTCCCCAGGATGACACCGGGGTAGGTAGCAAAGTCTTTCCTGATCCCAGCTCTGTTCATCTTGGCTCCTTTTAAAAAACACAGCAAGCAAGGGTTACTCCAAGCGGAGTCTCCCTTTTTTCCAAAAATTGGGTCCCACACACACCCACCCCTTCAGTGGCAGCAGTTGTGCCCCAGTTGTACACTTCACAGCTAGATTTGCATCAAGCACATTCAAAAATACGCCATACTTAACCGTCCCCAGGATGACACCGGGGTAGGTAGCAAAGTCTTTCCTGATCCCAGATCTGTTCATCTAGGATCATTTTTAAAAACACAGCAAGCAAGGGTTACTCCAAGCGGAGTCTCCCTTTTTTCCAAAAATTGGGCCCCACACACACCCACCCCTTTCAGTGGCAGCACTTGTGCCCTAGTTGCAAACAGGATGTTTTGATTTGCATCAAGCACATTCCAAATCCACAAGCATTTACTCTCCCCAGGATGACACAGGGGTAGTAAATTCCTTCTGGATCCATGACTTGTTCATTTTGATGAACGTCAGTCTGTCCACATTGTCACTGGACAGACGCGTGCGCTTATCTGTCAGCACACACCCAGCAGCACTGAAGACACGTTCAGAGACAACGCTGGCAGCTGGACACGACAAAATCTCCAAGGCTTAACTGGATAGCTCTGGCCATTTTTCTAGATTTGAAGCCCAAAATGAGCAAGGCTCCATTTGCAAAGTCATGGCATCGATGTTCATTTGGAGATACTCCTGTATCATCCTCTCCAGCCGTTGACTATGTGTCAGACTTGTTGTCTCTGGTGGCCTTGCAAAGGAGGGTCTAAAAAAATTATGAAAAGATTCCATAAAATTGCTGTTACCAGCACCAGATACGGTCCTACTGGTACGGGTAGACTGTTGAAGATGACGAGACCGTCCCATGTTTGTCAAGTTACAACTAACTGGGAGAATCACTCCCTGCACCTGCACGGTTGTTTGGTGGAAAAGCCGAGCTAAGATCGAGTAACAGCTTCTGCTGATACTCCTGCATACGTGCGTCCCTTTCTATGGCTGGAATTATGTCACAAAATTTGGACTTGTACCGGGGATCTAATAGTGTGGCAATCCAGTAGTCATCATCACTTCTAATTTTGACAATACGAGGGTCATGTTGGAGGTAGTGCAACAAGAAAGCACTCATGTGTCTTGCGCAGCCATGCGGACCAAGTCCACGCTGTGTTTGTGGCATAGAGGTGCTAACCGTTCTTTCTTCCTCTGACATCTCCCCCCAACCTCTTTCAACAGAAATTTGACCAAGGTCTCCCTCATCCGCTGAGTCTTCCATGTCCATGGACAGTTCGTCCTCCATTTCTTCATGTTGTCCTGCACCTTCCTCAACATTTAGCCTGCTACCATGCGCCCTTGTTGATCCCTGTCCCCCATGTTCCCATGCCTGCCGCGTTGGTGATGATGAACGTCTGGACCTTGGTGATGTTGTTGTCCCTTGCGCATATGAATCCTCCTGTAGTTCCTCCCCTTCCTGTTGTCCCACCCCCTGACTCTGAATAGTGTTTAGCGTGTGCTCCAGCATGTAAATGACTGGAATTGTCATGCTGATAATGGCATTGTCAGCGCTAAACATATTCGTCGCCATGTCGAAACTGTGCAGAAGGGTGCATAGGTCCTTGATCTGAGACCACTCCATCAGGGTGATCTGCCCCACCTCTGCATCTCGTTGGCCCAGGCTATACGTCATGACGTATTGCACCAGGGCTCGGCGGTGCTGCCACAGTCGCTGTAACATGTGGAGAGTTGAATTCCAGCGTGTCGCCACATCGCATTTCAGGCGATGAACCGGCAGGCCGAAAGACTTCTGGAGCGATGCAAGTCGCTCAGCTGCGGCGCTTGAACGGCGGAAGTGAGCAGACAGTTTTCGTGCCCTGTTCAGAAGGCCATCTAGGCCGGGATAGTGTGTTAAAAATTGCTGGACAACAAGGTTCAACACGTGAGCCATACAAGGCACGTGTGTCACCTTGCCCAGGCGAAGGGCCGCACCCAGGTTTGCAGCATTGTCGCACACGGCCTTACCAGGCTGCAGGTTGAGCGGAGACAACCATTTATTAAACTCGGACCGCAGAGCTGACCACAACTCCTCAGCTGTGTGACTCTTATTCCCAAGACATGTCAAGCTAAAGACCGCCTGATGCCGTTGCGCTCTGCTGCCAGCATAGTAATGAAGCGTGCGTGATTCCTTCTACACAGTGAGAACGCTGGTGGCCTGACCAGGCAGGCTTGGGGCGGAGGTGGAGGACCCAGATGAGGTGGAGGAGGCAGAAGCAGTGGCGGAACTTGGACAGACAGAGGATTGACACACAAGTCGTGGGGACGGCAAGACTTGTGCAGCAGACCCTTCACCATCTATCACCATAGTTACCCAGTGCCCAGTCAGCAACATGTAACGTCCCTGTCCATGCTTACTGGTCCAAGTATCGGTGGTGAAATGCACCCGTTCACACACAGAGTTTCTCAAGGAAGCGGTGATGTTGTGTGCGACATGCTGGTGTAGCGCGGGCACACCTTTCTTAGAGAAGTAGTGGCGACTAGGCATCTGGTACTGGGGCACAGCGACAGACATAAGGTCTCTAAAATCCTGTGTGTCCACCAGGCGGAAAGGCAGCATTTCGGTAGCCAAGAGCTTACAGAGGGATAGAGTCAACCTCTTAGCTTTGTCATGGGTCGCAGGAAGTGGCCTTTTATTTGACCACATCTGAGGGACAGAGATCTGGCTGCTGTGTGTAGACGGTGTTGAGTAGGGTGTCCCTGGAAAAATGCAGGTTTGTGAGGAAAGTGCAGGCGGAGACATGATGTTGCCTTCATCCAACGTTGGTGCTATCGATGTCTGAGAGAGCTGTACACACTCACTTGTTTCCCCTTCCAAACCAACTGACGACCTACCAATCAAAGTGCCTGTTGCGGTTACAGTGGTGGAAGTTGTGCGTGGAAAAACAGGTGTGACAGCTGTCCCCACAGTCCTAGAAGATGAAGAGCGCGCGGATGCACTGGAAGGGGCAGGCGGTGGATGGTTCGCTTCGCTAGGCCGCATTGCAGCAAGGTGAGCTTCCCACCGGGACATATGATATTTATTCATGTGACGATTCATGGAAGAAGTTGTCAAACTGCTGAGGTTTTGACCTCTACTAATAGAACCATGACAAATTTTACAGATCACATAATTTGGGCGATCTTTTGCTATGTCAAAAAAGGACCAGGCTAGGCAAGGCTTAGAGGGCATGCGACCTATTGATCCACCCCGACTAGTGCTCAGAGGCAGAGTGGTGGCTGAGGATGCAGTTGTAGACGTGCTACCAGTACTCCGACTCTGTCCAGGAAGGCGCAAGGTAACTTCGTCATCAGTTGCATCCTCCTCCACCACCTCTGTTGACCTCCTCGAGTGCCTGACTGTGGGTTGACAGTAGGTGGGATCTAGAACTTCATCATCAATTGTTGTGTTTGCACTCCCCTCCCCCTCAGACCGAGCCTCTTCTTGCCCTGACCGAATATTTAAGTTGTCATCCCAATCGGGTATCTGCATCTCATCTTCATCAGTATGTTCCTCATTGTCTATAACCACAGGTGTTACAGTTTGTGACAAAGGGTCAACTTTTGGCTCAGAAACTTGGTCCTCACGGCCTGAATCAGAGTCACAAAGGTTCTGGGCATCACTGCAGACCATTTCATGTTCTGTACTCACTGTAGCTTGGGAGCAGACCTCTGATTCCCAGGCTATAGTGTGACTGAACAGCTCTGCAGACTCAGCCATCTCAGTTCCACCATACTGTGCAGGGCTGATGGAGACTTCAGAGCTGGGAGAAAGCAAGTTTGATTGGGATGACAACTCAAAGGACTGCTGTTTTTTGGATGCGGTACTTGAAGTGGCTGAGAGGGCACTTGTTGGACCACTTGAGATCCATTCAAGCATTTTGATTTTTTGGCCATCATCTAGCTTTGTTCCTGTTGTTCGTGTCCGTAAAAAAGGGAGCACATCGGATTGTCCACGGTAAGTAGTAGACATCTTACTTTTGCTGGTAGATGGTCTATCTTCAGCAGATGATAATGGAGCTTTGCCACCTTCCCCACGGACAAACCATTTTTTTCCTTTTCCACCACGCCTCTTCCCCTTTCCAGCAGCATCTGTCATTTTGCCACTCATGTTGATTGCGACAAGATTGTGCACTGAAAATGTGGTAGTAAAAATTGAGAGGTGGTGTAGATTGCAGCGGTGGTCTAGCTTTATTAACAGCAGAATAATAAAGAATAAATATCCCTGACAATGCAACTACGGCCCTTAAACTGGCAGCATAAATTGCTAGTATAATGGCTTAGTTATAATGAGTTGGAGTGTGCAATGCAGGCAGACGTGCTGCAAATGTCTTTGCACTAGTGTGACTAGACAAAAGTCCAATAGCCACGTTTAGGATGCCACTAGGTACACTGAGTGTTTGCTAGTATAATGGCTTAGTTATAATGAGTTGGAGTGTGCAGAGGACAGGAGGGTACAGTGCCAGGGTTGTGGGGCTCTGGGTAGAGGAAAGGAAGCCTGCCTTTCTATTCCCTCCTAATGGGGAAATGCAGCGACGAAATCCCTGACCTTAGCTACACAGACGCTGTCTCTGTTTTCAGGACCTGTCACCTATGGCTCTGACCCTGCCGGTACGAGCCCTTAAAAGGACTTATAGAAAGTGCTATCCCTAAGCTGTCCAGCGCTGTGGATGGAGCGCATACAGCAGTATCGGCGATAGGACAAAGGACGGAGCTGCGCCAGTGATGTCTGACACCAAGGACGCAGAAGAGATAATGGCGTCCGGACGGGCAGATACTCGTTTTTATAATGCAGGGACATGTGACATGGACATCCTATCACACATGCCGTTGCTTCTCTGGCTAAAAGTCCACTTAGCTGTGTGTGTGTCTGGGATTGGCTGACATGCTGGCCCGCCTCATAAGACGCGCGCGCTTAGGGAAGGAAGACAAGGAAAAAAAAAAAAAAAAATGGCGATCGCCATTATACAAACAGCAGTGATCTGAAGGCGCTGTTCACGCACACTATACACTGAAATTTCATAATAGTGTGAGCCACAGAGTGACTTACACTATTACAGCAGAAAGCCAGCTAGGAATTAGCTGTTTTTTTGCTGCTAGAACCATTATCGAACGTTTCTAGAACTATCGAGCTTTTGCCCCAAAATCACTCGAGCCTAGAACTGGAGAACCTCGAACCTAGAACCGCGCTCAACTCTAGACTTGACTTGAACTCCTGAAAGTCACTAATTGGGCAGTTTGGGTCTCTCTCCACATGCAGCCATCCATGCGAATTTGAAATACGTACAGGAAATCAGTTTACGCAGCGTAACAAAATACTAGATTTTTATAAAATCCAATTTTTATAAAATAGATTTCTATAAATCCCATACATTTTTTTTTGAGAACTGTAAGGTGTGTAAGATGGACATGTAGTCGATGGGAGGTACCGCAGGGCAGGGCAAAGTGTGCCTGTGCAAGATTGCTATTGGGGGACGTTGTGAACATGTAGACAGCGGAGCAGCCAATCAGTGATCTTGGTGACTCTGCCCGTTCAGACAGATTGGTGCTGCTTAGTCAATGTGATGTCAGTGCTGCAGCCAATGACATACACTAGGAGCACTAAAGACTCAGCGTAGGACCTGGGGAGGGTGAATAAAGCATTTTTTTTGTGAAACAAACTGCATCTGCGCACAAAGATTTTCTGAGATAAGACACCCCCTTTAAGTAGAATGGATGACAAAGCAACTTGTAACATAAAAAATGCATTCATTTTCTAATCACATCTGTTTTTTTACGACAAATGCCCACTTTTTGGGGGTGGATGCTCTTCTGTCTAGACGTCACAGCGTACATAAAGCAGGAGCAGATCTTAAGCATAACTGGCACCAGGTAACAGTGCCAACACAGAATTCTTTCCATTATGTGAAGAGACAAACATCTTATGTATTATTTTAAGATACAACTTGACTTTCTGATGCACATCCAAAACATCTCTCATGCTCATGTTATCTCAATATCTTTTCTTTTTGCACAAATTATCTATTATTACTTTTGGACGTTATTGTAAATGTTTAAGATAAAATTTTTAAAGAGGTTTCCCACAATTACCACCTAATGGACATCTCTTTGCCGTTCCCGTCTGCGCAATAAACATTTATAGAGCAATGAAATAAATGTTCGGCCACTACATTTCAGACTCTACCAGTGAGGACTATTGCATGACTCTAGTTATTAGTGGTGGTCCCTGGAGCAGGACCCCAACAATTAGACCTTTATCAACTGTCATATATCCATTGGGGCTAACTCCCTTTAAATCATGCAACATGACAAAACAATGCATCACATTAAAGGGGGCTTTACACGCTACGATATCGTTAATGTTTTATCGTCGGGGGTCACGTTGTTAGTGATGCACATCCGGCGTCATTAACGGTATCGCAGCATGTAACACCAGCGACCTTAAACGTCCTCCAAAGTGGTGAACATCGTTCACCATGGAGAGGTCGTCCTAAAACCAAAAATTGTTAATGGTTGTTTATAGATGTTGAAAAAAAAATTGAAAAAAATCCAGCACTCAAAGCATTCAACTGAAATTGTTTTATATTTTATTCATTGATCTGTGTAATTATTAAAGACGTTTCGGTCATCCGACCTTCATCAGTTTACACTACAATAAAAAGATACATGAAAAATTTTTTAGTGTACAGAAATAATGGCATTATACAATCATGGTAACAAAAAAGGGCAGAAATATTCACCACATTATAATGCATGAACCATAAACTATGATATACAAAAAATGTCAACAAAAAGACAAAAATGAAGAATCTGTCAGTTGAGCCGCTTCACTAGCAGATATACTGTCCACCTAAAGATATAATTGAAATACAGATAAAATGTAGCATAATAGAACCATTATACAACAAAAAGGGGAACCAAACAGGAAACCCAAAAATTAGAAGGACAAAGAGCCTAAGCACCAGCACTGAGACACTATTCTAATCTAATAAAACAGATAATGGTTCTATTATGCTATGCCCATATTCGACAATTAGGTTGCCGCTATTTGACTATTTGAGAATATTCGATGCGCAATGTAAGTCTATGGGAAACCTGAATAGTTGCCGAATAGCAACTATTCGGGTTTCCCATAGACTTACATTGCGCATTGAATATTCGCATAGTGGCGACCTATTTGTCGAATATTCTTGAGGCCGAATATTGCCGAATATTTGTGATATTCGATCATCCGTAATTAACACCACCTTATAGCTTAGTATATTATCACAACCAATCAGAGTCCATTTTCAATATTCTTGATTCCTGTGTCAGTAAAATTGGTCATTGTGATCAATAAGAGCAGTGGAGTAACCAGAGTCCAATGGGCCCCAGTGAATTCTAAATTCTATAAAGACATTCACGTTGCCCCCTTTCATTATGTAGTAATGTCCCTAATCCTGTACTAATGTCCCCCAACCTGGGCTCCTTCTAGGTATATATGTCTCCCATCCTGGGTCCCTTCCTGGTATATATGTCCTCCATCATGGTATATATGTTTTCCACCCTGGGCCCTTTCCTGGCATATATGTCTCCCATTCTGGTATATATGTCCCCCATTCTGGTATATATGTCCCCTATTCTGGGCTCCATCCTTGTATATATCTCACCCCTCTTGATATATTTGTCTCCCATCCTGGCAATGCCCTTTGACTGCTAGCCAATCTAGTATAGCCAAATCTCTCATTGCAAGGAAATAAATTGCCTGTATAGATGTTATACACAGAAATTTAAACAGGGACTAAAGGGGGTGCAGTGGTAACTGTTGCACCTGGGCCCTAAAGTGTAATGGGGGCACCTCCACTGCCACATAAGAGGACACCTGTATCACAAGTAGACTATGGTAGGTAGAGCAGACTATTACAGATTTGCTTTGAGAGTTAGGAATTTCAAGATACACATCTGCAGGTAACAATCACTATGGCATCATGTGCTCATTGTGCTGCTGTTAACAAACTATTCCACTTGCTCTGATATAACTTCATGCAGAAATATTTGATGTAAGGAAACTGTATGCACAGGGGCGTAATGATCACAGTTGCAGAGAGTACAGCTGTAACTGGGCATGTGCAGGAAGGAGGCCCGCCGATGCCAGCCGCTGTTTCAATTTAAATGTATTGTGGCGCAGAGACCCACTGACTCCCTGCAGTGCAATGCTTGCTACCAGCCAAGTAGAGGCGGGCAGCTGAGAATGGCATGCAAGACACCAGAGGCACATGGCAGTGATGTTATCTTCTGCAAGTTGCTTGCGCGCTGAAGTCAGCTGCCGGCTATGGAAGAAAACACTGCACGTTGTGGGACAGGGGGAAGGTGAGTAGAATCGCATGGAGAAATTATACCCAGGTGGGAGACATTATTACTGGAAGGGGCACAAGATGAAGGATATTATAAAAGGAAAAGGCCCAGGATGGAGCACATTATTCCTTTAAGGGGCATAGGATGGGGACATTTTTACAGGAAAGGGACACGGGATGAGGTCACTATTAAAGGAAGGGGCCAGGATCGATAATATTATAACAGGACTGGGGACATTTATACATGAGAGGGCCGAGGCCAAACATATATGTCTTCTGGAACACTGCAAGAGCCCATACATCTGATGAACATGCAGGTGGGGGCCCATGTCCAAATTTTACACTGGATCCCATTGAACGGTAGATTTTCAGACGACCTCAATATAAAAATGTAATGTATGTTGATATTTTATTAACAGACTGAACTATTAGGAAATGTGAGAATAGGTTGTTATTTATAGTATATAGGAAGAATAGGGTTTTTCCACCGCCAAGGAGCTAAACAGTAACAATGCAAACACATGACAAGAATCTGCATAACCAATCGTATGCTAAATAGTTGCAAGTCAAATTTATGTTTGAGATAGCTAAGGTGATGGTCTATAAAATGAAGGTAGTCTCACATTCGAAGCTCTAAAAAAAAAATGCACATAAAGTTAGTCGCTCTATAGAGAGAATGATTTTAGAATCATTAGGGAATTTTAGAATAAAGCAAATGACAAAAGTACTTAAGGTCTAAAGATGGATATTTAAAAAGAAAACTAGGTATCGGACAATCTCTTTAAAGCTCCTTCAAAAATCACTGATGAAAGGTTGTCCTACACAAGGAGACCACAGTGACCACGTATTATACTTAGGGGAACACATTAGCTAGCATATAACTGCACTCTGGTGCCTCTGCAGGAGAAATAAAGCATTACACAGATCTCATAGAAGTCCATGACTTATTCATGTTATGGATTGATGTGTTAGGTCAACTACTGTAGTTAACAGGGCCAGACTGGCCATCTGCCAAATGCCGATGGGCCAGTTCAGCAGTGGGTCTCATTGATAGTGACACTTTTAACAGTACCAGTGCTCTTGGGATGCTGGTACTGTTACATCTGTGATGGTGCATAGAACCAGCAACTCCGTGCTCCATAACTTACTCCTTGCAGGATGCAAGCTACTTTAGCCTTGTGGCCTGCATGATGCCGGTGCCATGCAGAGGACATCATTCAATGCAATGACATCACTGCATCTTGCCGACTGTGTCCACTGCAAAACAGAAGAGGACACGAAAGCTGTGAGGACAGGGAATCAATCGTGTTGTGTGATGATTATCATACTATATGGGGGACTGTTGGGGACCATAAAGCTGTATATGACTATCTGGGGAACTGTGGGGGACCAATCATTTTGTGGCGACATCATGCTGTGGGAAACTAATCATACTATATGATGGGCTGTGACGGACTATTATACCGTATTGCGGGGCTGTGGAGTACCAATCATGCTGTGTGTTTGGCTTTGGGGACATTTTGCTTGTTAGCATGTCATCAGTGTTGTGAATGAAGGGGGCTGGCTGACTGCCTTACTTTTTGGGGGGTAACCCAGCTCTTTTCTCTATCATGACCATTGAATAGATTGAGATGGATATTGGATTAGATATTAAAATGAACCAATTAGCAGATATCCCTCTTAATATACAGCAAAGATGACCCAGGTTTAAACTGCCTAATAAATGAGGGACAAAAGTTTTACTTTTTCTATTTTTTTATACTAGCTCTGGTACCCGGTGTTGCCCGGGATAGTAACTGTCTGTCTTTCTCGCACTCTCCCTCTCTCCCACTTTCTGTCTGTCTCCCTCTCTGTTTGTCTCTCTCTCTATTTCTGTCTGTCTCTATCTGTCTCTTTCCCTGTCTGTCTGTCTCTGTCTGTATGTCTTCTTCCCTTTCTGTCTGTATGTCTCTTTGCCTTTCTATCTGTCTCTTTCCCTGTCTGTCTGTCTGCTTCTTTCCCTGTCTGTCTCTGTCTGCCTCTGTCTCGTTCCCTGTGTGCCTGTCTCTGTCTGTCTCTGTCTGTCCCTTTCCCTTTCTATTGTCTCTTTCTCTGTCTGCCTCTTTCTCTGTCTGTCTCTTTCCCTGTCTGTCTCTGTCTCTCTGTCCATCTCTGTCTGTCTGTCTCTTTCCCTGACTGCCTCTGTCTGTCTCTTTCCCTGTCTGTCTGAGTCTGTCAGTCTCAGTCTGTCTGTCTGTCTCAGTCTGTCTCTTTCTATCTCAGTCTGTCTGTCTCTGTCTGTCTCTCAGTCTGTCTCTCTCTCTATCCGTCTCTCCACAGAAATCATATTACCTCACACTTAAGCTTCTTATACTAACAATTTCCTTTGTTCCTATAGCAACCAATCACAGCTCCTATTGTTGACCTGTGGCTCCCAGCTCCATTGACTTTAATGTAAGCAGGTTTTTTGGAGAAAAACTGTAAAGCGCGTGGGTTAAATTTTACCCTCAAACCATATTATATTATGTTCCCTGAGTCAAATGGGGAGTCTGTGCAAAATTTCATGATTGTAAATGCGACGGTGCGGACTCCTTTAGCGGACATACTGTACATACATACACACACTCAGCTTTATATATTAGATAACAGAATATGTACCTAGATCTTTACTGTGCAGCTTGGAACGATCTGACCTTGCATATAACATGTTGTTTCCTCTTGTCTTCACTGGCAGACTTCACAGAGGGAATCCTGGTGGTGGGTGGTGATTTCAACTTAACCCTCGACCCTAAGGTAGATTCCTCATCGGGTTCCTATCCTTTTTCCCTTAGAAAAATCAGTGCCATGAAACGAGCCATTCAGAACCTCCGTCTGGTGGATGTGTGGAGAACGCAGCACCCCACGGACCGTGATTATTCCTACTTTTCTCTGGCACATTCCTCGTACGGCCATATTGATTTATTCCTAATCAGTCAACATGATGTGACCTGGCAGATCCAGTCCTCTATTGGAAATATCTCTTGGTCCGACCATGCCCCAATATTCTTGTGTCTCACTATTATGGATGGGATCTCGAAGCCATGGACATGACACCTTGTTGAGAAATCAGGGGTGCGTTGACGAAGTACGACCATATCTGAGTTCATAGAGGTGCATATAGAAGATCCCACGGCTCTCCCAATACAGTGGGAGGCCCTTAAATGTGTGGTAAGGGGTATTTTAATTAAGAATGGAGCCAGACTCAAGAGGGAGAGGGCTCAGATGATCTCCTCCTTGGTGGAGAGGATCTTGACTCTGGAGCGTGATCATAAAGGGTCGCTTTCGTCATCTGTCCTGGGAGACCTTACTACTCGAGAGAGGAGCTCAAAACTATAGTCAATCAAAAACATGATAGCCAAAAAATTAGATTCAAACGATTTCTATATGAATTTGCAGATAAATGCGGGAGGCCGCTGGCTAGAGTTTTTCATCCGCGGGGTGGGGGGGGGGCATTGCTATATTCCGGTGATCAAGCGTCAGGATGGTAGCTCTACCCAGAATCGTGTGCAAATTACGGAAAGGCTCCAAGAATTTTATAGGGACTTATGCCATATTAGGGGACAATTTGGGGACATGGCCCCGGAGGCCTTGGAGTAAAAAATTGAGGAGTATATACAAAACACAGCTCTCCCGACTCGACAGAGGCATTGGAAGAGGATTTTTCTGAGACAGAGGTCACATCCATCATTAAAGACTCCCCAACGCGAAGAGTCCGTGCCCTGATATATTTACTCCCAGGTTTGACAAATTATTTAATGATCAGTTAGCCCCATTTCTAACAAAAGTTTTCAATTCCGTTTCTGCTAGTACCCCATGGGTTGCTCAGTCTTTGGAGGCCCATATCAGGATTATCCCCAAACCAGGAAAGGACCATACTTATAACTAATTATAGATTAACAGCTCCACAACACCGGATGCCCCCAGTTATTCTGTCCCCATTGTTCCCCGTTCCTCTAAGCCACCACATGTTGATACCCGTGTTAATGTGCCTCCAGTTGCTTCTACTGCACTTTCTGGAATACGCCGGGGAGAGGAAGTAACAGAGCGCAGGTGTTATGTTTGTAGGCATCCCGGGCATTTGCAGGCCTCATGCCCAGCCAGGCCATGGAGGAATCATCCTCAAACCCCTACAGCACCTTCAGGTGGGAGCCGGCCTCCAAGTTCCCCTACCCCTTACCCAAGAGGACGCCTTGGATGGAGGGAGACCCAGCTCAGATGCTATCAATGTGGACAGCCAGGGCATCGGCAAGTCTCCTGCCCAGCTGTTCAAATGAGGACTGATCCTGCACCCAATCGGATTGTTAATTATTTACAGCCCAGTGCCATGGAGGAAGATGTGGCACCGTTATGTGAGGACTGGCCTAGTGACTCAGCCCCCCATGTTGCACCACCAGGAGTTTACGGGGTGCGACCCGCAGTTATGACGACTTCTGCTCATCGAGGTAAGCACTTGCAGGAGGTTGTGCTGGATGGACAGAGACTTGTTGGATTTTGTGACTCGGGTGCTTTCCTCACACTGGCTGATCCCCGAGTGGTTCGGCCTGAGGCAATCCATAGAGGACCTGGGATTGTTATTGAACTGGCTGGTGGACAATGGAGGACTATTCCCACAGCCACTGTGGATCTGAACTTTGGTTTTGGGGTCAGGCGATGTGTGGTTGGGGTGATGGGTGGTCTGCCTGCAGCTGTTCTCCTGGGCAATGATGTGGGAGAGCTACGATGCCAATTCGTGGCTGCATGAAGCCACATGTAAGTAACGCTCTGCCTGTGTGTACTTAACCAGTGACCTGTAGAGGTCCCTAGTACGTACACAAGTTGGGAGGGGGAGGGATTGTGAAGATGTAATTTACCCTCTCACTGTATATGCTGTGATACTATGTCATGATATGTATATTTCCCTGGTTGTATTAGTTGTAATTCATGTATTTTCTTGGGGGAGCTACTGGTCTCAATGTGTCTCTCTCATACAATTGTAGTCTTGGCATATAATGTGATTATGTAAATAGCCTGTCCTCTTCTTTCCAGAGTTGTGTATCTAATCTGTAATTGCATTGGCCAGTGAAGGAATAGTCATTGTTCTTTACAGCAGGGGATCCCTTCATCTACTGTGGCTGGCAGACATATTGGAGCCCTGTGATGGACCAAACCATTGATGATAGGATGTGTGACCCCTACCCCCTGAACAAACATGGTGGGCTGGTCAAGCAGCACATACAATGCATTTCCCTTTTTGTAACTTCAGAGTGAGCTGAAACTTGAAGAGAGCAGGAGCCCCAGCCTGGGTGGCTGTGGACACGGACGGAGCTAGGCCTGTGTGGCGGCCCGTGGGATTGTGTGGAACTCTTTGGACTACTGTAAGGACGATTGCTTGGTTATCCGGTCCGAGGATTGTCGGGAAGGGCCCCCGAATCTGTTTTATGTGGACTAATCGTGTGCTGTTCCTGTATTCCTGTTAGTAAACCTGTTGGATCGTTCCTCGGCCTCGTCCATCCTTTGCTCTCTTGTACACCCCCGTCACAATAGACCCATTTCCTTAATCAATATCGATATCAAACTGTACTCCTAGGCTCTTGCCAATAGTCTTGCTCCATTGCTCCTGGAGGTAATACACACAGACCAGGTAGGGTTTGTTAAAGGTCGGGAAGCCAGAGATAATACCAATAAGCTGCACTTCCTTATGGCCCGGTCGAGGGCTCGCTCTGTACCTATGTGCCTACTTTCGGTGGACGTGGAAAAGACCTTCAGCCGAGTCAGCTAGAGGTTTATGCTGGCCTCAATGTGGCAATTGGGGTTAGGCTCCACATTTATTGAGAGGGTGGCTTCCTTATATAATGGACCCACGTCAAGGGTGCGGGCGAATGGGTTCCTTTCCCTTCCATTTCCTATTCATAATGGAAGCAGGCAGAGCTGTCCCTTGTCTCGCTTGTTGTATGTTATCATAATGGAGCATCTGGCGGTAGCCATTAGAAACATCAATCATATAAAAGGAGTTGAGGTGGGAGAGAGACAATGTAAAATGGCCCTTGTTGCCAACGATCTTCTCTTGTTTTTTCCCAGTCGCGGGTCTCATTCCCATCTTTGATTAAGAAGTTTGAGAAGTTTGGGAATCTGAGCAATTTTAAAGGGAATTTTTCCAAATCTGAGGCCTTGGATGTGACCTTGCCCGATGGAGATATGGACTATCTCAGGGACAGCTTCCCATTCAAATGGCAGTACTCGGCCTTAAGGGTACTTTACACGCTGCGATATCGGTACCGATATCGCTAGCGAGCGTACCCACCCCCGTCGGTTCTGCGACACGGGCAAATCGCTGCCCGTGGTGCACAACATCGCTAATACCCGTCACACAGACTTACCTTCCCTGCGACGTCGCTCTAGCCAGCGAACCGCCTCCTTTCTAAGGGGGCAGTTCGTGCGGCGTCACAGTGACGTCACATGGCAGCCGTCCAATAGCAGAGGAGGGGCGGAGATGAGCGGCCGGAACATGCCAACCACCTCCTTCCTTCCTCATTGCCGGTGGACGCAGGTAAGGAGATGTTCGTCGTTCCTGCGGTGTCACACGTAGCAATGTGTGCTGCCGCAGGAATGACGAACAACATCGTACCTGCAGCAGCAACGATATTAAGGAAATGAACGACGTGTCAACGAGCAACGATTTTTCACGTTTTTGCACTCGTTGATTGTCGCTCATTGGTGTCACACGCTGCGATGTCGCTAACGGCGCCGCATGTGCGTCACTAACGACGTGACCCTGACAATATATCGTTAGCGATGTCGCAGCATGTAAAGCACCCTTTAAAGTATCTAGGGATTATGGTTCCTAAACATCCTGCACAAATTTTCTTGAATAAATATGATAAACGTAGAATTTCCTGGTTTGGTCGTATCAACATAATTAAAGTGGATGCTCTCCTTGGATTTTTGTTTCTGTTTCAGACACTCCCCATTGGTTTGCCTGCAAGTTTTTTTTCCAGACTCCAGTCGGCTCTGTCGAAGTTTGCCTGGTGAAGCCAGAGACCTCGAATTGGATTTAAGACTCTATCTAGACATAAAGATAGGGGAGGGGCTGGGCTCCCTAATTTTAGACTATACCACAAAGCGGCCGTCCTGACGTGGTTATTGGATTGGCAGTTCCACTGCAAGTCTAAGCAGTGGGTGAGTTTGGAACAGTCCAGCGCTGATAAACCTTTGCCGTATCTCCCTTGGTTGGGTGGAGCGAGTAGGGGCCGATTGGAAAGTGAGGCGGACCTTATAAGGGCAGCCATAAAGACCTGGGATCTTGAGGTCAGAAGAGGTGGACTCCCCTTGGGTAGGGGACTGTTGACTCCTCTCTTTGACAACTTGGAGTTTCCCCTGGTCTCACCTCGGGACGTTTCTTGGGGTGGAGTAGGGGAGAGGAACCCCGATTCTATCACATTCTTCAGGGAAATATGTTGCCTCCTCCGAAGATATTTGTCGGTGTGAGGGGGGAGTTGTCTTGGATGGAATATTCACAGTTGAAGTCTTTTCTATCCTCCGGGGGTGGAGAAAAATTTTTTGCAGCCTGCCCTACACAGTTTGAAAAATTGTTTTTTGTTGGGGTCGCCGCCTGCCCATTGTATTTCACTCATCTATAAATATATGAATCAGAGAGATGACGCTGACAGCCTCAAATTTACCTCAAGATGGAGGGATGAGCTCTGGGTGGATGTGTCGGAGAAGGAATGGACGTGTGCCTTTCCTTGGACTCACAATTTGTCAATGGCTTGCTCAGTACAAGAAAAAAATGACAAAGTTCTCACCCGTTGGTACCGTTGCCTGGAGACCTTCCATAGGGTCTTCCCCCTGGTTTCAGATAGGTGCTGGAGGTGCGGTGTGGATAGAGGCTCCATGCTGCATATTTGGTGTTGTTGTTCTAAAATTCAACCTTTCTGGGAGTCAATATTCTATGTGTACCGGAAGATGAGTGGAAACCAGGTGGATGGCTCTCCACAGATGGCTCTTCTTTCTGTTCTTCCGGGCTCTATTAAGTACCAGAAGGGCGATCTGTTGAGATTTTGTCTAACTGCAGCTCGGATGGTTATTCCAAGAGTGTGGAAGTCCACAAAATGCTCCTCCCTGGCAGATTAGGTAGGGGAGATGGCCAGTCTTTAGAGGATGGAGGACCTCACTGCGGAAAAATATGGGTCGGTTGATAAATTTGTTTGCATCTGGGGACCCTGGATCATGTTTCTAGACTCCCCAGAGTTCCTAGAGATATTTTAAGGAGTGTGAGTGGGAGATGTGACTTTTTCCTTTTATCTCTTCCCCCCATCCTCTTTTCTCTTTTCTTTATTTTCTTCCCTTTCTATCTCGCTCACTTTTCTTAATGTTTTTTTTCTTTCTTTTCTGCTTTTATTTTTATTTAATGCTTTCCCGTTTCCTTATAGATTTATTGAAATGGTGGAAGATATGCTGCTATTTAAGCATTATTATACAGAATGTTTCTCATGCAATTTTTTTGGAAAAGTTTAATTGCACTATATACCTGACATCCTGTTGTATGATATTGTTTAATAAACACAGTTTAAACATAACATATGTTGCTTCCTAATCAATTGTAGTGTTATTTAAACATTAATTGCTGCTCTATGCTGATAGATCTATCCAGGGAAAGGAGACGATGTGACAAAATGTTTGACTACTCTTGCCAGGTTTGGACTATTAATGGTCCCTTTGGAAGATGTTTATTTCTACGTCTGTTAACGTCTCATGATAACAGATCAATCGTTTCTCTTTCTAATTAATAAGTAACAGTTTATTCCATGTACCACTTGCTAATTCCTCCCATGAAATTTACGTGGTAATCTTTGCAAAAAAAATGTTAATACTTTTTGTCATGAGGAGAAAATGTGTTTTTTAATCTAAATCAAGAATATGCACAATGTTACATTAATCCCTCGATTATTCACATTCACATCGCCTGCTTTCTCTATAATACTGAATGTAGCAAAAGAGATTTGATAGCGGCTGAGTTCAGGGATGACTCAGAGTATTTAAAAATTGTTCATGCACTCACAAGGCTCCACATAAAAATAATGCTCCACATTCCTGCCAGTGTTGCCAAGTATCCAAAGGGTAGAATATCCAGAAATTCCAGAACAGGCTGTAAAAGTAGGGCACTTCTTTGCCCTATCTGAATTTTTTTTTCCCGATGTCTGTGATTTTTTTGGAGCCTGAAGAAATTTATACGGATTATTTTGACTGTACTTATCATCATTTTATAGTTTACAGTGAATGCAGTTAATGTCTTTATAGCGCCCCTGAAACCATCAGGGTGCTACAATGTTCTGCATCCCCACAAGGATGCAGGGCCTAGACTCTTAGGGACTCAGAACCCCAGTGCCGTACCAACAAAAACCCAGGTAATCCCAGTCTCCCCAACAATCCCCCATACAATGGTACCCAGCTAGGGTGGGACCCTGGATGGCAGCCTAGAGGTGGAGCCAATCCAGTCCACTAGTTGACCAGGTGGGAGGGGCAGACTGTGGAGAGTAGAGAGACAAGTGTGAGACAGGCGAGGAGGGAAGGTGGAAGCGAAGTGACGTCCTAACTCGGGTTATCGGTGACCTGGTACCCAGGAGAAGTAGTTGCCGGTGGAGTACGGTTGAGTACTCCTGGAACTACGCAACGACGAGGTACAGGACCCTAGGACAGGAAAGAGCTCCAAGCTGACCTGTTAATACCTGCACAGCAAGGGGACCATCAAGGACCTTGCTAACCCTAAAGAATCCGAAGACTCACTAACAAAGGGAGAACTGGGGACAGGACCAGAGAATCCAATCCCACAGGGTTCACGCTACCGTCAGGCAGACAGAAGTGGACAAACCACAGAACGGGGACCCCCACTTGTTCTTTACCACGGGGCAACACCGTAAGTGGCGTCACAAGTGAACATTATCTTATTCTCCCCTATATATATCCCCATTACAAAAAGGGCCCAGGGCACGGAACCGGGCAACGGCCACCACTGTGACATTCCCAATAGAGACACTGCCCAGGACCGAGTACCCCATATCCCTGGGTGCGACATCTTCATATCAGAAATAGGGTATGTGCCCACGATCAGTGTTTGCAGCGTTTTGGATGTAGCGTGTTTTCACTGTGTCCAAAACTCTGCGTTGTACAGTACAAGCACAGTGGATGGGATTTCTAGAAATCCTGTGACCACTGTGCTTGTTTTTTCCGCAGAAAACACTGACCTGCGGTGCAGCTTTCCAAGCCGCAGCATGTCAATTGTTTGCTGCAGATTCGCATGTGTCCTCCATAGGGAGAACACAAACGAGAGACCGCAGCGCACTGAACCCAGATAGTAGGTACGAGCAGCTGCGGTCTCCTGCGTTCTCCTGCGGAGGAGTCTCGCGGCCCCACAGGTTTAGGACCTGCTGAGTCCAGGACGCAGTGAGTCCTGATTGCGAGCACATACCCTTATGGGCTGTAGACATGGATCACTTAGAGATGAGCGAACCTGAGGTTCGGTGTTTGGTGTTCATATGAAATACACACTTTTATATAAAAAAAAACAAAAAAAAAACCTGAGTTTGGATTGGGAGTTCAGGTGCTTTATGTATAAACACCAATTGCATGAGCATCACTGTGCTTGGGTACGCTCTGTGCTCAGCCCAGTGGAGTCGCTTGCGCTGTTTGAATAGCACGGACTGGGGGTAAGGGTGATTGGATGTAGTGTGCACCCCCAAAATAAAAAGAAAAACCCCGCCCCGGAAGTGATCAGTTTATGGCTGGCTGCATGTAGGCGGAGACCCGAACTGCTAATTAGTGACTTCCATTGATTTCAGGTCAAATTCGGGACCCAAACTGAACTATATCTAAAGTCTTGCTAAACCCACCAAACCGAACTTTAACGGGTCCGCTTATCTTTACTTATAATCATAATGATATATTATGGTTTTACAAAGTGTCCTTAAAAAATATTGTCTGTCCGTGTTTTTCTGATAAGCCGTTCAGAAAAAATAAAAGATCAAGTTGGCAACTGTGATTCCTGCAGCCCAGGTTTATGGGTTAGACAAAGACAGATGTCAGTGGAAGGTTGAGTGTATTTATTTCCATATTGGAAACTCCTTGTCCTATCCAACAGTTTGATTCATTTACGAGGATGTCATTTAACATACATATCTCCATATTTATGAAAGACGTCATTGACAGGTTCAAGCAACAAAAATGGGAATTTTTACCACAATTGCATCTAACTAAATTGGAATATCATCAATAAGTTTATTTATTTCAGTAATTCAATACAAAAAGAGAAACATATATTATATAGTCATTACACAGAGGGATCTATTTCAAGTGTTTATTTTTGTTAATGTTGATGATTATGGCTTACAGCCAATGAAAACCCAAAAGTCATTATCTCAGAAAATTGCGAGGTACAAGTGAAAATAATGTATAACAGGGTGCATGGTACCTCATATTGTCCATCCCTCTACATTCACTGCATGTGGGAAGTGTAAGGTGCAGCAGCAGACCGAATAGGTGTCTGACTCATCCCCAGCCAGGAGGTGAATCTCCAAGGATTTCTCCCTCTCGGTCAACTGTCTGACCGCTCCCATCATCACAGGCCCGACTGTAGAAGCTACAGGAGGATTTGAATATTCCCGCTCCTGCAACACGTTTAGTTACCGCGCTCCACTCTTTGCTGTGGATCCTCATTGGTGTCCGTGTCCAGGCAATGACTGCAGTTTTGCAGGAGTGCACAACCACCTGGGTGAGTAGCACCTCATCCACATTCACAGTCTCAAACAGATTCACACAGGAGCGCGCCCTGTCTTTTTTACCTCTCTGCATAGCTCAGAAAATTAGAATACTTACCACAAAATACCTGCAAAGGCTTCCTAAGCGTTTAAAATGGTCTATTAGTCTGGTCCAGCAGGCTACACAATCATGGGGAAGATGCTGACTTGACAGATGTCCAGAAGCCTGTCATTGACACACTCCACAAGGGGGAAGTCATTGCTAAAGACGCTGGCTGTTCAGAGAGTGCTGTATCCATGCATATTAATGGAAAGTTGAGTGGAAGGAAAAAGTGTGGTAGAAAAAGGTGCAGAAGCAACTGGGATAACTACAGCCTTGACTGTTAAGGAAAGCCCATGCAAAAATTGGGGGGGAGATTCAATAGGAGTGGACTGGTGCTGGAGTCAGTGCTTCAAGAGCCACCACCCACAGACATATAGAGGACATGGGCTACAATTGTTGCATTCCTTTGAACTGCACCTTTTTCATGCCAAAAGGCTTGCGTTTTGCTTTTCCATAATAGTTTATGGAAAATGTAGATTTCTAGACCGCACTTTGCGTTTTAAAACGCTGCGTTTAATTTGCATATTTTGTGGCAAAAACCATGCGTTCAAAGAGGCAGCATGTCAGTTGTTTTTGCCATTTCTGCAGCGTTTTGCTAACATTGAAGTCAATGAGAAATGGCAAAAACCAAGAAACTTCAAAATTCCTGCGTTTTACCTGCTTTTTAGGTGCAGAAAACATGCGTTTTGAACAAACAAGACGCATGCTTTTCTAACATTAAATTAATGGAATCATATGTCCCTTTACATACATAATCCGACAATTAAATTAAAGAAAATTATGATTTTATTGCTATTTTAGCAATAAATATTATAAAACCGCTATAATTTCATGAAATATAACTATTTTCTTAAATAATTCTTATATGTTTTGCTTTTTTTTCTCTTTTTTCATTCTGTTTGACTATTTAATCTTTATTTAGTAGTGTCTTAATGTTCAAAATGCATCTGTCAAAATGCAGGTGAAAAAGCATGGAAAAAGCGCTAAATGCGCATCTAAAACGCGGTAAATACGCATGCGTTTTTAGCACTAAATTTCTGAAAAAGGCAACTTTGGTTAAATCAATTAAGGCAAAAACGTTCGTTTACAACTGCAAGTAGGACGACGCAAAGTGCGGTCTTAGCCTTAAACCCTTTCTTCACTATTACTAATTAATAGATGGACAGCAAGGTTATGTTGTTTTTGTTGTGCATATTAGTGAATAGCGTTATACAGGGCCGGTTAGGGAGGAAATTTGGGCATAGAGGTTACAATGCTGCTGGGCTGGAGGGCAGAGGGGACCTAACAGGTTCCCTTTAATGATACTTGCATTTTATTTTTACTTTGTTACAAACTTATAAAAATGTGCTGAGAAGGCAAAAATGATCATTTTAACATAATGGATTTTACATTGCATTGTAATATGCAGCCATTCAATATACGGCGTCTTTCAGGGAACACATTGGATTTTGTGTTCTCAGCACTAACCAGAACCCAGTTATTATCAGACATAATAGCTTTGTTTGGGGAGACCATTATTGTACTGGGAATAAAAATCTACTAAGCCCTTTGTATAGATGCTCATTACTGGATATTTTAATATCTAAAAGAATGAATATTTATTTAAATAGATAATACAACTATTTATAGAACAAAAAAGAAGCCTCAAGACGTCTCAATATTGTTCGCACTATTTTGTGGGTCAAAAATTTGATCTCAGCAGTTTTGTCCAGATACGCATTTCATATAGTTTAAAATAAAGCTTTATTTTTATATAGTGCTCACATATTCCGCAGCGCTTTACATATATCAGGAACACTGTCCCCCATTAGGGCTCTCAATCTAAATTCCCTATCTGTATGTCTTTGGAGTGTGGGCGGAAAGCCACACAAACCTGGTGAGAACATACAAACTCCTTGGAGATGTTGTCCTTGGTGGGATTTAAACCCAGGACCCCAGCGCTGCAAGACTGCAGTGCTAACCACTCAGCCACTGTGCCTTGGTCCTTAGGCGGGCTTTGCACACTACGACATCGCAGGTGCGATGTCGGTGGGGTCAAATCGAAATTAACACACATCCGGCGTCGCAGGCGATATCGTAGTGTGTAAAGCCTTTTTGATACGATTAACGAGCGCAAAATCGTCGTAATCGTATCATCGGTGTAGCGTCTGTCATTTCCATAATTTGGAAATGAATGATGTTACGATGTTGTTCCTCGTTCCAGCGGCGTCACACATCGCTGCGTGTGAAGCCGCAGGAGCGAGGAACATCTCCTACCTGCGTCCTGCGACTCACGCCAGCTATGCGGAAGGACGGAGGTGGGCGGGATGTTTATATCCCGTTCATCTCCGCCCCTCCGCTTCTATTGGCCGCCTGCCGTGTAACGTCGCTATAACGCTGCACGACCCGCTCCCTTAATAAGGAGGCGGTTCGCCGACCAGAGCGACGTCGCAGGGCAGGTGAGTGCATGTGAAGCTAGCGTAGCATCACCATGATATCGCAGCTGCGACGGGGGCGGGGACTATCGCGCTCGGCATCGCAAGCATCGGCTTGTGATGTCGTAGTGTGCAAAGTGCCCCTTACACTTCTGGTTTTTGTGCTTCCTTTTTTTCCCTCTCCTTCTTCCAAGATTTATAACTTTATTTTTACTTTTCTGCCAACTTGAGTTGTAGTTTTGAATGACACAATTAATTTTAGCACAAAATGTACTGAAGAACGGGGGAAAAAAAAATCAAAAAGCAGTAAAATGGTTGTACCACACATGTATAGTTGTTATTTTAGGATTTAGGAATTTAGGAATAACAAAATGTGGGAATTAAAAAATAAATAAATTCTGAAACTCATATCTTTGTTAATGTTCTGTCGATGGAGCTGTGAGGTCCTGAGCCCGCTCCAAACAATGGCCCCTAACATTGGGTTATTATGTTAGTAATAGATCATACCAGGAGCTGTGGTATGATTAGACCATGTCCCCTCACAGTCAGACACGGCCATTACACAGTACATAGCAGGGACATACAGTCCCTGCTATGTACTATGCATACGTAAGATTATCTCAGCACAGGAACATTTTTTTAAAACACATCTAATTGGGGAAATTATTATTATTATTATTATTATTCCAAGATTTAGTATTTAAAGTCAACTTTAAAATAAACTTTGTTTGTGGGAAACCCCTTAAAGGGAACCTGTCACAACTTTTTTGGCGTATAAGCTGCGGCCACCACCACTGGGCTCTTATATACAGCATTCTAACATGCTGTATATGAGAGCCCAGGCTGCTGTGAGAACATAAAAAATACTTTATAATACTTACCTAACGGTCGCGCAGTTGGCCATATGGGCGTCTCCATTGTCTGGTGCCGGCGCCACCTCTTTTTGCCATCTTTGTTCTCCTTCTCTAGCCGCGGTGCATGACGCGGCCAACGTCATATACACTCGCCGGCATTCAGGTCCTGAGCAGGCGCACTTTGATCTGCCCTGACCAGAACAGATCGAAGTATTTTAGTGCGCCTGTGCAGGACCAGCGAGTGTGTATGACATACACGTGTCATGCACACAGGCTTCAGAAAGAGGATAAAGATGTCTGAAAGAGGAGGCGCCGGCACCGGACAATGGAGACGCCCATATGGCCAACTGCGCGACCGTTAGGTAAGTACTATAAAGTGTTTTTATGTTCTCACAGCGGCCCGGACTCTTATATACAGCATGTTAGAATGCTGTATATAAGAGCCCGGTGGTGGTGGCTGCAGCTTATACGTCAAAAAAGTGGTGACAGGTTCCCTTTAAGGCTATGTGTGCACGTTGCGGATTTACCGCGGATTTCACCGCGAATTTACTGCAGAAAATGTGTCTAACATTTCTGCAGTCATTCCCCAGCAAAACCTATGGGTATAAAAAAATGCTGTGTATACACTGTGTTTTTTTATACCCCATATTTTCCACTGCGGAATTAATGTGCATGTCACTTCTTTTCCGCAGGTTCCTGCGGTTTTTGCCATAGATAATGGTAAAAATCTTCAGGAACCAACCTGCGGAAAAACCGCAGCAAATCAGCACCATACCGCGGCAAAACCGCATGCAGATTTCGTTGTGGTTTTAGTGCGGTTTTTTACTGCAGGTGCAGGATTCTTTAAGAGGATCTGGATTTTCCTTGAGAAAAAGTCACTTTCTAGTGCGAAGATGGCCTTAAATTGAGCACCTCCTACAGTTATGGCAGATCCACTCATTCTAGAGTAGTTTTCCTTTTAAATAATTAAAGAATAAAAATCTAATTTTCCTTTCAGCCAACTGGGCGTCTGCCACCGAATCCGTGGGTGTTTGCTTTTTCTCCTCTATGATAGAAGTTCTGCGTTACATGCCAAGTAGATTGAAGTGAATTTTGCATCTTTATTACCAAGGAACATAACTTTAGAATGTAGGGACACAGAACAAAAAAAAACAAACAGTGGTCCAGAATCAGAATTAATAAAACAGCAGCAATTAGAGGAGATACTCTAGATTTTTTTGTATCGTTTTGTTTTTTTTTAAATTTTATTTTATTTAAACTAACAATGAAAGGTCATCTTTAAAGGGAATCTGTCACCAGGTTTTTGCTAGTCCTCTAATGATAATCTACTGCTGATTAAACTGTGATTTTATGAAAACTAGACTAAGCAGCCCTGTAAGTGACAGATCGTTGGAATCAGGGTCTCTGTTTCTACATTATGCTGCTCTCAGATTAGGTGGCAAAAATCTGGTGACATAATTATGCATTCAAATCTCCAACGTGAAATTTGTTTTTCCTAGAGTCCCAGTACAAAACTAGCTAAATGTGTCCTATTGCAAAGTCGGGTATATATGGCTGATTTGCCATCCAGGCAAATTTGTAAAATTCGTAATTTGGAAAATTCCCAGAATTTGTAAAATTCCCTCTGAGAACAGTAAGTTAAAGAGAACCAGTCATCACGTTTCCCTCTGTAACTATCGGCAAGGTTGTCCAGTGGGAAACACTACCTTTTTAAAGTGTTCTATTTTCAATAAACAGCGAGACTTGAAGCCATAAAATGAAGTTAGATTCTTGATGCGTTGTAGCCGATCAGCTAGGCAGCGCTGCAGCCTGGAACAGTCACAGCCATATTGGTCCTCCTTGATTGATGTCCCACTCAGCACATTGACAGGCTGGGCAGGATGTCAATCAAGTTTTGCACTGCTGGCATTTAACTTCATTTTCTGGCTTCCAGTCACACTGCTAGTAAGTTTAAAAGAAACTTTCAGCAAGATTTCAACCTTGCTTCCACCCAGCAAACTATTTATATGAGCATGTAGCTATTTCAAATACAAGTCCAGCAATATCTTTACATGACCAGTCCATTCCTCCTATACCAGGGGCGTACACAGACTTAAGGGGGACCCTGTGCAAGAATTCTGTCTGCCTTCCACTCCATACCCTAACGAAGTTAAATGCCTATGACTGTATTGCAGCGCCCCACGGGGCAAGTGGTTAACCTACTCGTTGCCGAGCCGTTGCGGGTCGGGACAGGCGATGTCACGGGTGGCCTTGCCCGGTTCCGTTGCCCCGAGGCGTGCAGTAAATGAAGGGAAAGCGAGGTAATTGATGTTATGTGAGTGTGTTGCGCCTACTTCTACCCCCAAGTGGACCCCGCCCCTCAGGTGGCTGGCTGAAGTGACCGAGGAAGTCCCATGCATCGTGATGGCCACCCCCTGCCTACCCTGAGCCATCCCATCCTGTGAGAAGGCTCCTAAGCTGTATGTAGAGTGTGAATGTGAAACACCGGTGATTAACCCCCCCTTACCTGAGATAGATACCACACCTTAACTGAAGTGCAGTACCCTGTGGCAACCAGAGCCTCAGGGGCACCACATTCCCCCATGGCAAATGGCAGCACTCCCGGGCTGCAACAAAACACAGTTAACACCGCAATTTTTATATGCATGTAACAGGTTAACAAGTAAACATCCTTCCCTTTATGGGAGGCAGCAATAATTTCAAAATGTTTCAAACATTTTCAACAATACCGGTCACAGGTCATCAAAACATTTCAAGGCAAGCAAATATCAGCAATTAGAAAACATTCTGCATATGAAAAACATTAACAATTATTCTTGCTTGGCTGCTGGTGCTTCCAGAGGGTCGGTCCCAACCACCTGATTTGGCACGGATTACTGGACATCCTCTGGCATGATGTCCTGACTGGCCGCAATGGCGGCAGATGGGCTGCCCGTCAGTATCATAACGATCAGTCACTGGGGGCGGCGGGTTCTTCCCACATCACCGCCAGGGGAGATTATCAGCACTGGAAGCCAGTTCAATGGTCACCGGTTGCTGGGTTCCTGGCTTGGTCTGCATTACCTTGGTCAGAGCAGCCATTCCTTTTTTGAGTTCCAAAATCTAGTGTTGCAATTCAAATAAGCTGTACAGTCTATCCAGGCAAACAGTTGTCGCTCTTGGTTGGAGATATGGGATTTCCTGGTAATTTCTGGCAGCATGGATTGTTATGATTCAATGATCAAGGAGGATCAAAGGGGTAGAAACTAGGAAACCTAATGAATCACCAGAGTGGTTGGAAAGTCAGCTGGAAACAAACCAGCAAATGGTACAAAGACAAAACTTATCTGCAAGGAGTCCAGGTGGAAACAGAAGATACGGCCGGCTCCAGAATGTCCACAGCACCACAGGAGACAACATTGATCACCGTCCTAGACCGAGAGAACACTACTCAGTTATATAGGCCCAGTCTGAGGAGCCTGATTTCCAATCATCATCAGCTGTCTTGGTTCTGTTAAGCATACTAACTCTACTACCAGCACTGGCCATAAGAGGGAGCCCCAAACCGGAACCCAGTCCAAATGTGTTCACAACAGTACCCCCCCTTGAAGAGGGGTCACCGAACCCACACCAGAGCCCCCGGGATTGTCAGGATGGACCCGATAAAAAGCACGGACCAATCGATTAGCATGTATGTCAGAAGCAAACACCCAAGAATTATACTCCTGACCATAACCTTTCCACTTGACCAGGTACTGGAGCTTCCGTCTAGTAAGACGGGAATTGAAAATTTTCTCCACTTCGACCAACACAGGGTCAGGAGGCGCAGCCATGGATACTACCAGTTCAACATATTTTTTCAACAAAGACTTAGGAAAAACATTGTAAATCTTGAAAGTCTCTGGAAGAGCCAAACGGAAAGAAACAGGATTAATAAGCTCTAAAATCTTAGAAGGCCCAATAAACCTTGGCTTAAATTTCGGAGAAGAAACTTTCATAGGAACATTTCTGGAGGACAACCAGACCATGTCCCCCACTTTAAACCGGGGACCCACAGTCATATGCCGATTGGCAAACCGTTGGGCATTTTCCAGGGAGTGGGACAATTTATCCACCACTTGATCCCAAATTTGCTGCATTTTCTCTACCACAGAATCAATGCCCGGACAGGCCGAAGCCTCCACCTGCCCCAAAGAAAACCAGAGATGAAACCAGAAATTGCAAAAAACCCGAGACATGAAAAAGGCCTAACTAGCCCTATTATTAAGAGCAAAGTCAGCCAAAGACACAAAAAGAATCCCCGTCATCCTGATCAGCAGACATAAAACATCTTAAATAGGTTTCCAAATTCTGGTTTGCTCTCTCAGTCTATCCATTGGTCTGAGAATGAAACGTAGAGGAGAAGGATAACTCAATTCCCAGCCTTGAACGAAAAGCTCTCCAATATCTAGACACAACCTGGACTCCTCTGTCGGACACAATGTTTTCAGGGATACCATGCAAACGAACCACCTGACGGAGAAACAAGTGCATCGACTCCAAAGGCAATGGCACCTGATGGACCATTTTGGTAAATCTATCACAGATTACCCAAATAACCATTATCCTCTGAGAGACAGTGAGATCGGAAATTACATCCATTGAGATGTGAGTCCATGGTCTCTTAGACACCGGCAATGGCAATAACAATCCACTAGAACGAGAACAACAAGGCTTGGATCTAGAATAAATCCCACAGGATTGCACAAAACTCCTCGCATCATGAGATAAAGAAGACCACCAAAAGTACCTACTCACCAAATACCTGGTGCCAAAAATCCCAGGATGACGAGCCATTGCAGAATAATGAATCTCAGACATCACTTTACTCCTCCACTGGTCAGGAACATACAATTTCCCCACAGGACATCTTTCAGGTTTGTCCTCCTGAAATTCCTCAAGAGCTAGTCTCAATTCGGGTGAAATAGCGGAGAGAACCACTCCCTCATGCAGGATGGTAGCAGGCTCAGTCACATCAAGAGAATCAGCAAGGAAACTCCTAGAGAGGGCATCCGCCTTAATATTCTTAGTGCCTGAGAAGAGACCACAAAATTAAAGTGCATGAAAAACAAGGCCCATCTAGCCAGCTTGGGATTCAATTTCCTGTCTGATTCGAGGTAGATCAGATTCTTATGATCGGTGAGTATAACAATTTGATGTCTAGCCCCCTCCAACCAATGTCTTCATTCTTAAAAGGCCCACTTCATAGCCAATAATTCCCGATTCCTCCCATCATAATTCCGTTCCGGTGGGGATAATTTTCGGGAAAAGAAGGCACAAGTTTTCATTTTAGAATTCACAGGATCTCTTTGAGACAAGACAGCCCCTGCTCCGATCTCTGATGCATCGATCTCCACCTGAAACGGAAGAGACACATCCGGCTGCCGCAGGACTGGAGCAGAAGTAAACCTCCTTTTAGGGCTCATGTGCACTTTGCGTACTGACATGCATTTACGTTGCGTATTGCATTGCAGCATAAATGCATACGTCCTGCGTCCCCTGCACAATCTATGTAGATTGTGCATGAGACGTGCGCACGTTGCTTTTTTGAACGCAGCAATTTGGGTGCTAAAATTGTGACCCAAATCTGTGCGTTCATAAAAGCAGCATGTCAATAATTTGAGCGTTCTGGATGCAGCTCCCACTCTGTCTATGGTGGGGGCAGCATCCCGAGCGCATGAAAACTACTTTTTTTTAACAAAAATATTGCATTGATTATGCAGTGTTTCTGCAGCGATTTGAAGCGCACACGTGATGTTAAATTGCTGCAGAATATTTTGCAGTTACGTGCGCATGAGCCCTAAAGCTCCTGAAGAGCCAAGACTGCCACCGAAGACCAATTCATAACATCAGCATCCTTCCTGGTCAAATCAGTAAATGAGTTGACGATATCAGAAAAATTACCTATGAATTTACGATAGAAATTAGCAAAACCCAAAAACTTCTAAAGGGCTTTCAAAGAAGTAGGCTGAATCCAATCATGAATGGCCTGGAGCTAGACCGGATCCATTTCAATAGAAGACGGGGACAAAATGAACCCCAAAAAAGAGATCTTTCGGACACCAAAAAGACATTTTGATCCTGCAATGCAAAGTAGAAAAAGTATAGCACTCACCGGTTAAATTGCTGTGCAGAAAAACTGTTTATTTAAACAGCGGAGGTTACATGTGCGGAGAGGGCTGGTGGGGAGAGGGAGTGTGCGCTGTAGCAGACGACGGCCGTTTCGCACCTGTCCGGTGCTTCAGCTGGTCTGATTAGGTATGACATCATATCCTTTTTATCCACATCCAAAAAAAAAAAAAAATTTTTTTTTGGTTGATGTCAAATAATTAAAACATATGTTAAAAACAAAGAATATACATACAATACTTGAATTTCAGCAACAATTTTCACCAAACATATATAAATATACATGGAAGAAGCCAAATGCCTCATAAATCAACCTAGAAACACACTAAGGTCATTTTTATCATTTAACCCTAGAGGGCCTGTTGCGTTGAATCTCATAATAAATTCAGCCTCTTTTCTTAATAGCATTTTATGCGTATCACCTCCCCTAGCGTTAGGCTCAACCAATTCTATCCCTGCAAAGGATAATACATTGCAATCAGAATTATGAAATTCTGTGATTGGGCCGACCAAAAGAGGGAAATCTCTTTTTCAGCTAAATTGGAGATTTTGAGTTCTAGTGATTTGACACTTAAAATGTCCGTATCCATTTTGCTGTTGCATTCAAGGAAGAACGTATGAAGCACCGGACAGGTGCGAAACGGCCGTCGTCTGCTACAGCATACCTAATCAGGCCAGCTGAAGCACCGGACAGGTGCGAAACGGCCGTCGTCTGCTACAGCGCACACTCCCTCTCCCCACCAGCCCTCTCCGCACATGTAACCTCCGCTGTTTAAATAAACAGTTTTTCTGCACAGCAATTTAACCGGTGAGTGCTATACTTTTTCTACTTTGCATTGCAAGATTTGTTATCTATTGATATAAGCACCCCGGTGTTTGCTTCCAGCCTCTGAATACAGGACTTTCTTTGTAATGGACAAATAGGCTTGTTGAATACTGAGTAGTGCCCTGGAATTCCTCCCTTTTTCTGAATGGACATTTTGATCCCTTAACATACAGCGCATTGTCCCTAAGAACCTGAAACACTGTCCAAACCTATTCAACATGAGAATCCCAATCGTCAGAAAAAAATCAAAATGTTGTCCAAATGGACAATCAAAAACTTGTCAACAAAGTCACGGAAAATATAATTCATGAAAGACTGGAAGACGGAAGGGGCATTAGTGAGCCCAAAAGGCATCACTAGGTACTCAAAATACCCGTCATGGGTATTAAACGCCATCTTCCATTCATCACCCAGCTTAATGTGAATGAGATTATACACCCCCCGAAGATCAAGCCTAGTAAACCAACTAGCACCTTTTTACTCTAGAAAACAGGTCGGAAATCAGAGGCAATGGATACTGATATTTACCCGTAATTTTATTAAGAAGACGATAGTACAGGCTTGCAATGAGCCATCCTTCTTGGCCACAAAGAAAAAAACGGCACCCAAAGGTGAAGATGACGGTCTGATGTGACCCTTCTCCAAAGACTCCTTAATATAAGTCCACATAACAACATGTTCAGGTACAGATAAATGGGAAAGCCATCCCTTGGGAAATTTACATCCAGGCACTAATTCAATAGTCAGTCATAGTCCCTATGCGGAGGAAAGGACGCAGCCTTGGTCTTGTTAAACACATCCATGAAATCCGACAAATAGTCAGGGACCTCCTGTGTCTGGGACGAAATAGACAAAACAGGAGTATCATTATGCACACATTGACAGACCCAACTAGTAACAGACAAAGATGTCCAATCCAGAACTGGATTATGGGTTTGCAACCGAGAATTCCAGTACCAATATGTCATGCAAATTATGCAACACCAAAAACGTACAATCCTCCTGGTAGTCTGGTGTGACCTGCATCGTCACCTGGGTCCAAATCTGGGGCTTATTTTCAACTAAAAGAGTGGCATCAATACCCCTCAAAGGAATAGCAGTTTGCAAAGGTACCATGGGGAAACCACAATGCTTAGCAAACCCCAAATCCATCAAGTTCAGGGCAGCACCTGAATCAATAAAAGCCATAGCAGAAAATGACAACAGGGAACAGATCAAAGAAACTGACAAAAGAAACTTAGGCTGAACATTGCCCAAAGTAAATAAATGGGCAAATAGTTTTTCGCGCTTAGGGCAGATGGAAATTGTATGAGAGGCATCTCCAAAGAAGAAACATAGCTTAATACGCCGTCTAAAAGCCTGCCATTCAGCCCTAGAAGCGACCCTCTCACACTGCATAGGCTCCGGAGACTGCTCTGAGAGCGACACCTCCGCTCGCATTGTGTTATGTACACGTAAACATCTGTCAATCTGAATGGCCAATGACATAGAGTTATTGAAACCAGAGGGGACAGGAAAGCCCACCATAACATTTTTTACAGGCTCTGCCAAACCCTTCCAAAAAAGAGCAGCAAGAGCCGCATCGTTCCATTTAGTAAGGACCGCCCACTTTCTAAATTTCTGACAATATATCTCTGGATCAGAGCATTGGATTCATCATACAACAACCCCAGAGCCTGAAAAAAAAGATCCACATCAGCAAGAATCGGCTCTCCAGGCACCAGGGAAAAAGCCCAATCCTGGAGGTCACCACGCAACAGGGAGATAATGTTCTTGACCCCCTACATGGAGGACCCTGAGGAATTTCATTTCAGGTAAAAATAACTTACAATTGTTCTTAAAAGTCAAAAACTTAGACCAATCCCCTGAACACAAATCAGGGACAGGGATTTTAGGTTCTACAGCAGGCGTTAGAGCAAGATACTGTAAGTGGATATATCCTGAACCTAATTGTGTAACATCCATTGGAGCACAAGATCCTCCACAACACCCAGAGAAAAAGAAGAAAAATAAAAAAAAAAAAATGGACACACTTTTTTTTTCCCCCCCTCCAATTGAGTACCCTTGTATCTTATATTTGGCCATTGATACTGTTATGATTCAGTGATCGAGGAGGATCAAAGGGGTAGAAACTAGGAAACCTAGAGAATCACCAGAGTGGTTGGAAAGTCAGCTGACTGCAGACCTCTAACTGACAACACAACTAGAAGTAGCCGTGGGACGTGCCTACGATAACCTGGTCGCCTCGACACAGCCAGAGAGCTATTTGTTCCTAAAGAGAAAAAACAAGGAAAGCTAATCTGCCTCGGAGCAGTTCCCCAAAGATTATAGGTAGCTCCCAAACATGTAAAGCTGGTGAGATAAGATGAAATACAGTACACAGGTAGAGAACAGATTAAGCAAAGATGAGGCCCAAACTATCTATATAGGAAAGGACAGAAAAGAGCACTGTCTGCAGACGCGCAAAACTCTAACAAAAAAACAACACACCTGATATGAAAAAACTGAGACCACATGATCTCTCCCCCACTATATCAGTACTCTGTATTACTGGGATCCAAGCAAAACACTAATATAGAGGAAGGACTGAAATTAATATCAAGCATGACAAAACAAAAATACATTGCAGAATATGAAGCTGGGTACACAGACATTCCTAGCAGGGAATAATCCAACTCCACCCAGAACTCCACAGAAATCAGGAAACAAGCCTTTATACCACAGAAATAAAAACGACAAGAAAGTGGAAACAAACCAGCAAATGGTACAAAGACAAAACTTATCTGCAAGGAGTTCAGGTGGAAACAGAAGATAGGGCAGGCTCCAGAATGTCCACAGCACCACAGGAGACAACATTAATCACTGTCCCAGACCGAGAGTACACTACTCAGTTATATAGGCCCAGTCTGAGCAGCCTGATTTCCAATCATCATCAGCTGTCTTGGTTCTGTTAAGCAGACTAACTCTACTACCAACCCAGTCCAAATGTGTTCACAACAGGGGCTCTTCTTCGTGCGCTTATCTGGGCTCCGCCCACAAAGACACGCCTCTTCTTTTCCCGCTCTTTGCCAATAATAGCGACCGTCCTTTTGCAAATATTAAACACAGTCCAGTAAGGTGCACAGTACCCTTTTGGATGGGCACAATATCCTGTTCATGAAGCCAATGTAGCGCCCCATGGGGCAGGTAGTTAACCTACTCATTGCCGAGCCATTGCAGGTCGGGTCAGGCGATGTCACGGGCGGCCTTTCCCGACTCCGTTGCCCTGAGGCCTGCAGTAAATGAAGGGAAAGCGCGGTTATTAGGGGTAGTTTGTCGTGATGCCACCTGTGGTATACGGCCAGGGAGTTGCTGCAGAATTCCTCGCCGGGGCAGGTGTTATGGCAGTCGGGATGGTGTCGCTCCCCACAGCCGGAGCAGGCCCCGGGTGGATGATGGGGTTTGGCAGTTCCTTGGAAGTGCCGGAGCGTGGGGCGACGGCGTCGCTAATCAGAGTCTGAGTCGGCAACTGCAGTTCCAGGTTCTTTTTACTCACTGATTTAAAGCTGCACCCAGGTGCTGGTCTTTGCCGTCATGGGCTCCGGTCAATCCCAAGCAAGTAAAGGGGCCACCACTGCTGTTTGAAGAGAGAGAGAGAATGTCCTTTTTCTAGGATGTTCCCCTCAGCAGTTAGGAACCTGGGTTGATCTTCTGCTCCAAGCCCCGGGCATAGTGAAGTCCAAGAGTTCCAGAAGTCTCCTGTCAGAACTATGGTCTCGACTCATCTGAGTTATGTGAGTGTGTTGCGCCTACTTCTACCCCCAAGTGGACCCCGCCCCCCAGGTGGCTGGCTTCAGTGACCCATCAGAAGTCCCATGCATCGTGATGGCCACCCCCTGCCTACCCTGAGCCATCCCATCCTGTGAGAAGGCTCCTAAGCTGTATGTAGAGTGTGAATGTGGAATACCAGTGATTACCCCCCCCCCCTTACCTGAGATGGATACCGCACCTTAATTGAGGTGCAGTACCCTGTGGTGACCAGAGCCTCAGGGGCGCCACAGTATAACTTTACAAGGCTGTGTATGTAGGGGGCGCTCTGCAGACTACTTCTCTTTATAGGGGCTATAGCTGTCTCAGTTCAACACCATTTCTCTCTCCCTCCCAACAGCACTCTCTTCCTATACTCCCCCCTACAAGTGGATATCAAGAGCATGCACTGCACTGGCTGGTGTGAGAGGCAGAGCATGAATGCCTACCTGCTGTCTTGTGTATGTCTGCATAAATAGGAACCCGTGGCAGCATCAACACTAACAGGTGAGGTAAGGAGCCTGTTTCAAGATCATCTGTAGCATACAGCAGAGTGGGCAAACCCCCCTCCTCCCCCTTGGTCTGCAAAAATCGTTGAATGGGCCCCTGTTCATCCTGGTAGTGTTGATGCTGCCACGGGCTATATAATGAACAAGGGACTTTTATTATTTGTTCAGGGATCCCCGTCCTTCCAAGTCCCTGTGCAGCTGCAGGGGTGGTATGACTGCCCCTGTCCTATCCTGAGAAATCAGTGTTTGAATTGATATGCAAATGAGGCTGAAGAGCCATTTATAGATCTTAAGCCTCTGTCACTCCAGCTCTATTCCTCACACAGTGCTTCCTCCTCTCGCTTGACTGACAGCCATTAGATGTGTAGCTTAAAGGGAACCTGTCATCAGAAATTTGGCTTTCAACCTAAAAGTTTCCCCCTCTGCAGCGCCTGGGCTGCATTCTAGTAAGGTTTCTATACTTTTTGTGCCCCCTTTTAAACCAAAATAAATACTTTATAAACTTGTACCTTTCGGTTTGAAAATCTTGTAAATCGTCCATGGGGCGGGCCGTGTGGCATCCGTTGCTGTCCCTTACGCCGTCCCCCATGTTCCAAATCATCCCTCATAACGCCGCCCACTGCGCCCGAGGTCCCGTGCACGCCAGGACACCTAGTGACGTGGTCGCAGGCATGAGAGTATGGGCGGCGCTGTGATTGCATACAAGTGCCTGCCCATACTCTCGTGCCCGCCCTTTCCCCACTGCCTCCAGCGTTCTGTGCCGGCCCGACGTCACTTCCTTCCCATCGTACCCTGCAACAGGAAATAGATGGGAGGAGCGTAGCAGGCCACTACAGGAGAAGCGGAGAGTATCTGAGCGACGTACAGAGGGGAGAGCGCGCCCACGAGAGTATGGTCGCGCACTTGCGATGCAATCACAGCGCCGCCCATACTCTCGTGCGTGCGACCACGTCACCAGGTGTCCCGGCGTGCACGGGACCTCGGGCGCAGTGGGCGGCGTTATGAGGGATGAATTGGAACATGGGGGACGGCGTAAGATACAGCAACGGACGCCACACGGCCCGCCCCCATGGACGATTTACAAGATTTTCAAACCGAAAGGTACAGTTTTATAAAGTATTTATTTTGGTTTAAAAGGGGGCACAAAAAGTATAGAAACCTTACTAGAATGCAGCCCACGAGCTGCAGAGGGGGAAACCTTTAGGTTGAAAGCCAAATTTCTGATGACAGGTTCCCTTTAAAGGGAACCTGTCACTAGAATTTTTGCTACTAAACTAAAAGAATCCCCTTCTGCAGCTCCTGGGCTGCATTCTAGAAATGTTCCTCTTGCTACTGGGCCCCCTTTCCGGCCTAAATAAACACTTTATAAAATCTTACCTTTTCGTATGGTAATGAGCTTTTCTGGCCACGGGGGCGGGCTGTATTGCGTCCGTTATTCCCTCTCCTGCTCGCCGTCCCCCAGTGTTGATTGACACATAGATGAGGCCGCCGCCCACATCCTCCACAGTGCTCCTGAAGTCTCCTGCATGCCCAGTGGCACTATCGTGGGACTGAGCACTGTTCAAATCGCAAGCGCCGGTGATCTTATTGTGCAGGCGCGAGATTATGGGCGAGTACTTGGATGACGGTGGTGATGACATTTTCATCACAAGCGTCATCCAAGTAGCCGCCTATAATCTCGCGCATGTGCAGTTGCACTATCGCTGGACAGCACTTTTCAAATCGCCAGCGCCGGTGATCTTATTGCGCATGCGCAAGATTATCGACGGCTACTTGGATGACGCTGGTGATGACAATGTCAACCGCCACTATCTTTACCTAGTGCGTAGTAATAGATATAATGTCCCTGCCCGTGCTTACTGGTCCACGTATTGGTGGTTATGTGGACCTTGCTACTGATGGTGTTGCATAGTGCACACCTGATTCTGTCTGCAACTTATTCATGCAGGGCAGGGATAGCCAGTCTGGAATAGAGTTGAGCGCGGTTCTAGGTTCGAGGGTCTCCAGTTCTAGGCTCGAGTGATTTTGGGGCCTGTTCTAGATCGAACTAGAACTCGAGCTTTTTGCAAAAGCTCGATAGTTCTAGAAACGTTCGATAATGGTTCTAGCAGCAAAAAAACAGCTAATTCCTAGCTGGCTTTCCGCTGTAATAGTGCAAGTCACTCTGTGACTCACACTATTATGAAATTTCAGTGTATAGTGTGCGTGAACAGCGCCTTCAGATCACTGCTGTTTGTATAATGGCGATCGCCATTTTTTTTTTTTTTCCCTTGTCTTCCTTCCCTAAGCGCGCGCGTCTTGTGGGGCGGGCCAGCATGTCAGCCAATCCCAGACACACACACAGCTAAGTGGACTTTTAGCCAGAGAAGCAACGGCATGTGTGATAGGATGTCCATGTCACATGTCCCTGCATTATAAAACCGGACATTTTCCTCCAGCACGCCATTATCTGCCTTCTGCGTCCTTGGTGTCAGACATCACTGGCGCAGCTCCGTCCTGAGTCCTATCGCCGATACTGCTGTGTACGCTCCATACACAGCGCTAGACAGCTTAGGGAGAGCACTTTCTATCAGTCCTTTTAAGGGCTCGTACCGGCAGGGTCAGAGCCATAGGTGACAGGTCCTGAAAACAGAGACAGCGTCTCTGTAGCAAAGGTCAGGGATTTCGTCGCTGCATTTCCCCATTAGGAGGGAATAGAAAGGCAGGCTTCCATTCCTCTACCCAGAGCCCCACAATCCTGGCACTGTACCCTCCTGTCCTCTGCACACTCCAACTCATTATAACTAAGCCATTATACTAGCAAACACTCAGTGTACCTAGTGGCATCCTAAACGTGGCTATTGGACTTTTGTCTAGTCCCACTAGTGCAAAGATATTTGCAGCACGTCTGCCTGCATTGCACACTCAAACTCATTGTTACTTACTAAGACGTTATAATACCAAAAATTGAGTAAACTTAGTAGCATCATAGAACTGGCTGTTGTATTCCATTAGTGCCCCACTGGTGGCAAGCTATGTGCAGCACCTCTGCATGACACCCTCCTGCTCTGTTTTTAATAAGCTATAATGATAGCAAAAAATACTGCCATTTAGTGGCATCATAGAACTGTCTGTTGTATTCCATTAGTGCCCCACTGGTGCCAAGCTATGTGCAGCACCTCTGCATGACACCCTCCTGCTCTGTTTTTAATAAGCTATAATGATAGCAAAAAATACTGCCATTTAGTGGCATACAAAAAATGGCTGTAGGACTCCTTTATTGTGCCACTTGTGCCAAGCAATCTCAAGCACCTCTGCATTCTACCCTCATGCACATTTTGCTATGCTAATTTTATAGCAAACTCAGGGAATTACTTGCTGCATTTGATCATTAGGAGGGATAGAAAGTGAGGCTTCTTTTACTGTCCTGGTACCAACAGAACACGGCCACTGTACCCACCTGTCCACTTTTGCCACGCTATTTAATTTGCCCAAAGAGCTGACTCTTTTTCTGCCATCCTAAAATTGTCTGGAATACTAAGTTAGTGTTCCTTTGCTGCCAAGCAAGGTACAACACATGTGCATTCTACACTCCTTTCCATTTCTGGAATGCAATTATTAACTGCAGGTAGTCCAGCCAATCTGTGACAAAGGTGCAGGCGTGGATATAATGTAGCCTGCATCCAATGATGGTTCTCTCGATGTCTGACAGCTCAACAATACCTTCTGTTTCCACTTCCAAAACAAGTGATGACCTGCCAATCACACTCCCTGTTGCGGGTAAAGGAGTGGAAGTTCAGTGTGAAAAACCATGTGAGACTGCTGTCCCCACAGTCACAGAGGAGGAAGAGCACGCAGATGCACTTGATGGGGCAGGCGATGGTTGCACAGGCACGCTAGGCCGCATTGTAGCACAGTGAAATTCACATTGCGACTTATGCTTCATTTTAAGTCGTGTACAGGGTGGGCTCTCCAGTATGCAGCAAAACCAGGCAACAGGAAAAGGACTCTAGGCAGTTGGGGTGATAAATGATTGTTTAACTTTACCAAAACAAACAATAAGAACCATGCATACAATTTAAATAATTGAACAATCTATTCTGTTGCCTACTACCTGCTAATCCCTCTGCGTAGCAGTAATTGTGTGTTTGTGCGTGTGTGTGTGTGATTGTGTGCGCGAACACGACTTACCAGTGGCGCATCACAAGAGCTTCCAAGTTATCTACCTAAACATAGACAAAACACATAACCCCCCCTGAATACCCTTGTTAGCTGAAGCCTCACAGATAATGCAGATGATAACAGTGTGAATGCAAACCACACAGCTCTGCAACACAGTCATGGAAATCTTGAAAAGCAACAGTCAATGCAAACATGTGTTGCTGTCCCTCTATGATTTAAACTGTATGTGACAATTTGACAGTGCAGAGGCAGCAAGTCTTATTGTCTATAAATAGTCGGCCTACCCAGAACAGATATGTGTTTTGCTAATAAAACAAAGTGTTGCGTGCCCGCATTATTGTCTGGGCACAGCCTACCGTACCCGGGTACTCTGATGTCCAGTTGCCAGAAATACAGACTTTACGCTCCTCTCACGGTAAACAGTATAGACAGCACCGTAAGAATGTTGATCTGTGGCACAGGATGCTGCTCACTGGCATTACGGGGCTCATCATCAAAGTACAACATGACTCCCCTCACAATTGAACGAAGTGTTTCCGCGGTGGCTCCTTGCTGTAACACACACCTTTAGCTTTTCCTTCTGTTCATAGACAGCATCTCCAAGTCCACATCCGAAGAGCAATTTGATATTGCTATAGTGACCAAACCAAGGCAGATGCAAAAAAACAGCAGCCCCTTGTGTGTAGTCTGCAACAATGCATGCAATGGCAAATAAGCATGTTGCATTGACAGTGGCTAAAGCTGAGCAATACACCTTCACGCTATCAATTCATATCCATGTGACACTTCAAGGAGGAACAACTCAAAGGTGTGAGTTTTTGCCTTCTACTTACAGATTGTTGACAAATCTTACAGATTCCATGACTTGGGTGATCCTTTGCGATGTCCATAAATTCACAGGCTAGGCAAGGCTTACAGCCCATGCGACCTGCATAGCCAACACGACTTCTGCTCAGAGTCAAAGTTGTGGTCCAGGATTCAGTTGTTGACTTGCTTCCAGTACTTTGTCTCTGGCCAGGAAGACGCAACGTAACCTCGTCGTCAGTAGCATCCTCCTCCACCTCCTCTGCTGACCTCATCGACTGGCTGACTTTGGTTTGACAGTAAGTGTGGTCTCCAACCTCATCAATGACCCTGTGTGTTTTCATTCCCCTCGTCCTGAGTCCTCCGAGAAAACCTCTTCCTGCCCTGACCGAATAGTAAAGTTGTCATTCCAATCAGGTATCTGTGCTCCTCATAATGTTCCCCATTGTCTCCACCAGGAGGATTGACTTTTTGGAAATGAGGGTGTAGATTAGGCTCAGCACCTTCTTCATCGGGGCCTGGATCCCACTCACAAAGCTTCTGGCCATCTGCGCAGATCATTTCCCCTGTCTCATGGAACTCGCTACCTCAACACGTCAGATTATCTGCTACACCCGCAAGCTTCAAACTGAATCTGAAAACTCATCTGTTCAGAAATGACTATAACCTTCAATGAAACCACCACCATACGTACTTGACGCTCAACCTACACCACTCCTACTGTCTCCTCCCAAAAATCCTTTAGAATGTAATCCCGCAAGCGCAGGTCCCTCTTCCCTCTGTACCAGTCTGTCTATAGTTACTTGTATATGTATTCTGCATGTAACCCCCTTCTCATGTACAGCACCATGGAATCAATGGTGCTCTATAAATCAATCTATAATAATAATTATACTATAAATCAATAATAATAAAAATAATAATAACTTCCTTGTCTGTACTCATTGCAGCTTTGGAGCTGACCTCTGATTCGCAGGCTATAGTGCGACTGAACAGCTATGCAAACTCAACCATCTCTGTTACCCCATACTCAGCAGGGCTGGTGGAAACTTGAGAGCCGTTAGGAAGCAAGTGCGATTGGATTGACACCACAGAGGAATGGAGTATTTGGGATCTTGAAATTGGGGTGGAGGAGAGGCCACTTTATGGAGCACTTCAGATCCATTGAAGCAGCTGCTGTTTTGGCCTCATCTACATTTGTTAGCGATGGTTGTGTCCGTCAAAAAAAAGGATCATATCAGATTATCCATGGGAAGAAGTACACCTGTTCTTTTGGATGGTATTTGTTGTTACAAAACCTGTAACCTGAAGCCTGCTGCGGTTTCATTTGCGCCCAGGCGTCAGCTGCCATTTAGGGCTGTGCCTTGGGTTGTCCAGCTGGCTGCTTTCTCCTCCACGTCTAAGTGTGGAGAGGCAGCTAGTGCGCATGCGTGTGCCGATTTACCCCAGCCGCAGCCTAACTACAGTGTTTCGCCTAGTGAGTATGCTCAGCCTGACTGTGCCATTGCTGAGGCTAAGTCTTCATTTCGGGATACAGCGCATGCTCCCACACTTAGTGCGAAAAGCCTCTTTGCACAGGTACTTGCACTCCGTGCCGGGTCTAGGTCCTGTGTTGTGCCTAGACACCATAAAGCTGATAGTCTTTTTTCAGACACTGTATTTCATGCTACTGAGCATGCTCAGGCACTTACTGCATCAAAAACTATGTCCGGTAATGAACTCTTTGGCCCTGCCCCTGATGTGGGGGTCCCATATAGACCACAGGGCATCAGGTGTCCTGACGATGTGGCCAGGCCACTCCCAAATGGCTTGCATAGGCCCGCCCCTATGACTTGTCACCGCATTATTGATGGTCAGACGATGACTGGTGAGGTGTTTGGGTCATGGCAGCCATGAGGTCATCATTGAAGTTGCGGTTCCAAATAGGACGCTAGTTATGCCATTCATGACATGTCACTCTGCTTTTTTCTCCAGGAGGTGCATTGTGGTCCACCCTGGTTTGGGGCAGACCCAGGTTATAAAACGGGCTGGAGCCAACAAGGAGGTGCGCAGTCTTCTATTATGCTCCGAAAGAGCACACCTCCATGTGTTGAACCCATTGCGGCTTTAGGCCAGAGGTAGGCAAGGATAGGGTGTCGATGCAGGCCACCACCACAGTTGGTAACGCAGAACGGTTAAGACCAGCTCCTGTCCTACCAGTCCTGCTTGTGCAGCCCAGTGGCATTAACAGGCCTGCTGCTGCTGATGCACCTGCTGTCCACAGGTGTGGCCCCTACGCACACGGTCAGCGTACTCAATGGCCCCTGTGTTGTTAACAGGGAGTTCCTGGGCTGGGTGGGCATGTGGACCCTGTGACGCTAACAGGGCTCCCAGTCTCCAGATCCGAATGGCGTCTAACTCGGTTCAGGCTACTATTAGTTTCATAGCCACACAGATCTGTATCCTCCACCAAACCTTCCAGTTGCCAACCTCTCCTTTTCCATCTGGGAGCACGGTGGACACTGACTGCTGATGGGGATATATACCTTTCTCTTTCTTTTCTTAATAATTTTCAGTATATAGCGGTAACATAGTATATACCACCTTATCCAAATCTGCCAGTCCCACTGTAACAGATGGTATTTCTTCAGCAAATGTTACTGTTGCTTAACCACCAAATCCACGGACAAAAACTTTTTTCCCCTTTCCAACACACCTGTTCCCCTTTCCACCAGCATCTGTCCTTTTTCAACTCATTTTGTATATGACCAAAAGTGCAACTCTGCAGGGACACCGTACTCAACGCCATCTCAGCACAGCAGCCAGCCCTCGGTCCCTCAGATGTGGACAAGTAAAAGACCATTTCCTCCTATCCATGACAAAGCGTTGAGATTCACTCTGTGCAGCACTGGTGTTTAGTGGAAAAGCAGATCTAAGATTGCGTACCACATTCTGCAGATACTCCTGTATACGTGCGTCCATTTCTATGGCAGGAATTATTTTGCCAAATTTTGTCTTGTACCGTGGATCTAACAGTGTGGCAACCCAGTAGTCATGATTACTTTGAATTCGTACAATCCGAGGGTCATGTTGTAGGTAGTGCAGCAAGAAGGCGCTCATGTGTCTTGTGAATCCAGGAGGACCAAGTCCTTGGTGTGTTGGTGGCAGAGAGGTGAGAATCGTGCCTCCTTCCTCTGCCCTCTCCCCACAACCTCGCACAACCGAAATGTGAGCAATCTCTCACTCATCTGCTGAGTCTTCCATGCCCATCGCCAGTTCGTCCTCCATTTCTTCATGGGCTCCTGCACCTTCCTCAACACTTTTTGCTGATACTATGCGCCCTTGTTAATCCCTCTCCCTCACCATGACTGCCGCCTAGGTGCCGCTGACCATCTGGACCTCGTAGATCTTGTTATCACTTCCGCATATGACTCCTCCTGTACTTCCTCCCCTTCCTCTTGTCCCAACACCTGACTCCGAATAATAATTACAGTGTGCTCCATCATGTAGATGACCAGAATTGTCACGCTGAGAATGGCATCGCCAGTGCTAAACATCTTCGTCGACATTTGTAAACTGTGTAGAAGGGTGCATAGGTCCTTGATCTGACACCACTCCAGCAGCGTGATCTGCACCACCTCTGGATCAAGTTATCCCAGGCTATATGTCATAATGTATTGTAGCAGGGTTCGGCGGTGCTGCCACAAACGCTGCAACATGTGCAGATTGAAATTCCTGCGTGTCGGCACATCGCATTTCAGGCGTTTAACCACCAGACCTAAAGACTTCTGTAGCGACGAAAGTTGTTGAGCTACTGTGTGCGCACGATGGAAGTGAGCACATAGCGAGCGTGCCCGCTGCACAAGGCCATGTAGGCCGGGATGGTGTTTTAAAAATTGCTGGAGAATTAGGTTCAACACGTGAGCCATACAAGGCACGTGTCTCACATTGCCCTGACGATGGCCCGCAGCCAGGTTTGCATCATTGCTGCACACGGCTGTTAAGTCACCAACGGAGTCCGCTCCGTCAATTTGTACTCCGGTCTCCAGGTGACAACGTGTTCCTTTCATGCATAGTGCTGATGATGGGAGAGGAGTCGATGCCAGCGGCGCAGGTGGATGCAGGTTATGCTCACCCACTGGGCTGCATTACCTTGACAGATGCAGAATCTCTGGCTGAATGTAGCTGGTGGGTATCTCACAGATGAAGTACCATCATTCAGCTACAACCAATGGGAAGACAACACACCGTTTTTTATGCCCATCCTGTCTGCAGACCACTGCCAGACATAGCTATGAACCTCTGGTTACTTTTACCCCCAGTTCAGTTTTATGATTTTGTGTGCTTGTTACCTGACTACTTTTCCTGCTTGCTGTTTATGTACCTTGTTGGCCAATCCGCATTTCACCTCTGCTTGTTTTCTGATTAAGTCCTGGCCGTCCCATTCTGTTCCTGTTACTCAATTAATGTTTTGACCCTGCCTGACTACTATTCTCTGGAACTGCAGCCTTCCACAGGTATTGATCACCTTGGGCCCTGTGTAATTCCTAATCCCTGTATAGGGGTTAAAGGGTTTCAGGGTTCTAGGGGTCCTGCTTGGTGAGTGGCTTCCCTCTAGCCTATCATTTACAGCCCATCTGAGTGTGTGGATCAAGGAAGGCGTTACACCGTGCTCTCTGCAGAAGGCCATGTGGGCCAGGATAGTGCTTTAAAAATTGCTGGACAACCAGGTTCAACACGTGAGCCACACAAGGCACGTGTGTCACATTGTCACAGCGAAGGGCCGCACCCATGTTTGCATCATTGTCGCACCCGGCCTTCCCTGGCTGCTGGTTGAGTGGAGACAACCATTGATGAAACTCGGTCTCCAGAGCTAACCGTCCACAACTTCTCAGCGGTGTGACTCACATTTCCCATACATTTCAAAGTAAACCTTTGACCGCCTGATGGCATTGAGCTCTGCTGCCAGCATAGTAAGGAGGTGTGTGGTATTCCTTGTGCGCAGTTACAAGGAAGGGTGGCCTGACCACACAGGGTTTGGGCCAAGGTGGAGGACCCACACGAGGCTGAAGAGGCAGAAGCAGTGTATTAACTTCTACATACAGAAGGATTGACACAACTCGTGGGGACGGCAAGACTTGTACAGCAGACCCTTCTCCATCTCTCCCCACAGTAACCCATTGCCCAGTCAGCGACATGTAACGCCCCTGTCCATGCTTACTGGGCCAATTATCTGTGGTGAAATGCTCCCTGTCACACAGAGTTTCTCAAGGAATCAGTGATGTTTAGTGCGACATGCTGGTGTAGCGCGTGCACACCTTTGTTGGAGAAGGAGTGGCGCCTGGGCATCGGCTTTTGGGGCACTGCGATGGGTATAAGGTCTCGAAAATCCTCGGTTAAAAAGGTTGGAAAGGCAGCATTTTGGTAGCCAACAGTTTGCAGATGCTGAAAGTCAACCTCCAAGCCATGTCATGCCCTTCTAAAAGCATGTAAAACACAGCGAGGGAACTCCAACCACAGTCTCCCTCGTTTCCACTAACTGGGCCACACACACCCCACTTGACTGGCATCGGTTGACCCAATTTTCAAGATGAAAAAGATGCTTTGCATGAAGCACTCTCAAAAATACGCGTGCCTTTCCCGTCCCCTGGCTGACCCAGGGGAAGAAAAGTCCTCTGAGAGCCATGACTTGTTCATCTTGGTTCTTTTAGAAACACAGCGAGGGGACTCCAACCACAGTCTCCCTCGTTTCCACTAACTGGGCCACACACACCCCACTTGACTGGCATCAGTTGACCCCCCTTTTGAAAAAGAAAAAGATGCTTTGCATGAAGCACTCTCAAAAATACGTGTGCCTTTCCTGTCCCCTGGCTGACCCAGGGGAAGAAACGTCCTCTGAAAGCCATGACTTGTTCATCTTGGTTCTTTTAGAAACACAGCGAGGGGACTCCAACCACAGTCTCCCTCGTTTCCACTAACTGGGCCACACACACCCCACTTGACTGGCATCAGTTGACCCCCCTTTTGAAAAAGAAAAAGATGCTTTGCATGAAGCACTCTCAAAAATACGTGTGCCTTTCCTGTCCCCTGGCTGACCCAGGGGAAGAAACGTCCTCTGAAAGCCATGACTTGTTCATCTTGGTTCTTTTAGAAACACAGCGAGGGGACTCCAACCACAGTCTCCCTCGTTTCCACTAACTGGGCCACACACACCCCACTTGACTGGTATCAGTTGACCCCCCTTTTGAAAAAGAAAAAGATGCTTTGCATGAAGCACTCTTAAAAATACGTGTGCCTTTCCTGTCCCCTGGCTGACCCAGGGGAAGAAACGTCCTCTGAAAGCAATGACTTGTTCATCTTGGTTCTTTTAGAAACACAGCGAGGGGACTCCAACCACAGTCTCCCTCGTTTCCACTAACTGGGCCACACACACCCCACTTGACTGGTATCAGTTGACCCCCCTTTTGAAAAAGAAAAAGATGCTTTGCATGAAGCACTCTCAAAAATACGCGTGCCTTTCCCGTCCCCTGGCTGACCCAGGGGAAGAAACGTCCTCTGAAAGCCATGACTTGTTCATCTTGGTTCTTTTAGAAACACAGCGAGGGGACTCTAACCACAGTCTCCCTCGTTTCCACTAATTGGGCCACACACACCCCACTTGACTGGCATCGGTTAACCCAATTTTCAAGATGAAAAAGATGCTTTGCATGAAGCACTCTCAAAAATACGCGTGCCTTTCCCGTCCCCTGGCTGACCCAGGGGAAGAAAAGTCCTCTGAGAGCCATGACTTGTTCATCTTGGTTCTTTTAGAAACACAGCGAGGGGACTCCAACCACAGTCTCCCTCGTTGCCACTAATTGGGCCACACACACCCCACTTGACTGGCATCGGTTGACCCAATTTTCAAGATGAAAAAGATGCTTTGCATGAAGCACTCTCAAAAATACGCGTGCCTTTCCCGTCCCCTGGCTGACCCAGGGGAAGAAAAGTCCTCTGAGAGCCATGTCCACATTGTCAGTGGACAGACACGTGTGCTTATCTGCCAGCAGACCCCCAGCAGCACTGAAGACAGGTTCCGAGAGAACGCTGGCTGCAGGACACGACAAGATCCCCAAGGCGTACGTGTCGAGCTCAGGCAATTTATCCAGATTGGAAACCTAAAATGAGTAGGGCTCAAGTTGCACAGTAATGGCATCGATGTTTCCTTGCATATACTCATATATCTGTGTCTCTTCTTTTTCCTTGTCCAGCTCTTTTGTTTTCGCATGAGTATATGTCCTTGTCACTTTCCCATGTGTTTGTGTTGTGTTGTGAGTTGTTTATCACCTTTTGGACACCTTTGAGGGTGTTTTCTAGGTGTTTTTATGTGTTTGTGATTGCCTGCCATTGTTTCCTATGCAGTTCGAGTTCGGTTCGTCGAACGTTCGACGAACCGAACTCGAACGGGAGCTCCGTTCGGCGAACCGACCTCGAGCCGAACCAGGACCGGTTCGCTCATCTCTAGTCTGGAAACGTATTAGTGGCTGGGAACCACATATTGTAGAACAGCCACTGTCATAAGTTATTTTTAAAAGTTTCCGTCTCCACTAGCCAGAATGGCAGCATTTCAAAGGCCAAGAATTTTGAAATGCAGCCATTCAGGTCCAGGGCTCGTAAGTGGACATCCTCTTTCTCTCCAGTGTTTGGGAGATGGACAGCTGAACGCTTGAACGGGACATTGTGGAGATGCTCGGTGACACTGCTGGTGGTGGTGCTGTTACATCCTCGCTTTGCAGGGAGCCAGGTGGCCTTCTTGCTCGGAAGGAGGAGGAAGAGGCCGAGATTGCAACAGAAGAGGGAGCAGGAGGAGCCTCAGATCTTTCCTGTTTTTTTGGGGTGTGTACTCCACTGTATCTCATGCTTTGCATTTAGATGCCTTGTCATGCAAAGTGGTGCCCAGGTTAAGAATATTTATGCTTTGCTTCAGGCTCTGGCAGCGCAGTGTGCAAATCACCCTTGTCTTCTTGTCAGCACATTGCCTGAAGAAATGCCAAGCCAGGGAGCTCCTTGAGATGCCTTTGATGTGCTCAGTCTGTTGGCATGGTGGACAGTAGCAGCCAATGTACAGGCTAGGGGTTGCCAGCTGTGCTTTTCCACTCTGCTCCCTCAGTTGCTGTGCAGCTGGGGCAGCGTGACCATCACCTTTTTCCTCCAAACTAGGCACTTCACTCATATGACTTTGACTCCATGTGCGGGTTTAGAACCTCATCCTCCCCAGCATCATCTTTCACCCCTTCCTTCTTTAACCGTGTGCACACTGCAAAAAGCTGCAGCAGTTTGTACCTGTATTTCGTCATCATCATGAGAGATGTGCTGCGGTGGTCCTCTGATGGTGTACACTAGCCCTCCTGCATCCTCATCCTCAAACTGAACAAGTGGTTGGGTATCAGTGCACTCAATAGCGCCGGGTGGATGATCCATGGAACCCCAACCAGCGGAGTCATCAAAAAGCAGAGGTGACTAATGAATGACTTGGGGGTCAGACTGATTTCCTGATTTTCTAGGGGATGAGGTCTAAGACAGATGCTCAGAGGCCGCAGATGTAAACTCTTTCAGCAGGGGACCGAGTGGAAGACAAAGCAAAAGAACTGTAGGCACTCTGTGTCAGGTCAGAGCATACAGGTGCAGTGAAACCCAAGGATGACAATGGGGATGGTATAGAAGGAAGACCCTGACAATAGAGGAAGAGGAGAGGGGACTCCTCCTGAAACTGACCTGAGTCTGTACCCTAAGCTCACAAATGTCTCTATTTGGGTCCCCTCCCCGTCCACGTCACGTGCCTAGGTCATCGTTTGTCCTGAACTCACTCTGGCTAGTGAGAAGCACAGCGAGAGCACTGGTCTCACCACTGCAATAATACAACAAATGGTAAGGAAGACAGACAGAGGGAAAAAGACACAAAAAGAAAAACGCCTCAAGTTTTTTCAATGCAGCTGAACACTGCAGCTGCAATAGACACGATTTCTCAGCTCCTTTCAGAGACAGGGTCCTTCCAAAGTGGTCAGCAATAAAATGAGAATCTATAACCGACATCAGATGGTAAGACACGTGACTTTTTAAAGCAAAGGGAATTGGTAAAAAAAGAGCTGCACCTGAGATTAAAGCTGCAAAGAACAGCCAGGTAGGAATTAGTCCTTAACCACTAAAAGAAGATAGATACATGAAAATACCAGTTGTAGACCTTCAAGCAATAAGGCGCTGTGATCTTCTGGTCCCAAACTAGCCAGAGGTCTTCCCAGAGTGGGATACACTCAGCCATCCAATCTATAACTGCTTCTACTTGTTCTGACCTGACCATTTATGCAGCGGTACTTAGGCCTAATAAATTACGCAGAACGTCCTGTCTCATGAGTGCACTAGAGGAAGGTTTTGCATTTTGGAGCGTAGCATATCCTCTCCCTGCAACAGCTCCACCAGCAGCAGCAGCACAGCCACATCCCCTTTTTGATGCTCTCCTCATTCTTTGCACCCCAAAAACGTGCAGAGTAAGGCCTCAGACACACGGCATGAAAATCAGAGCTAGTGGATTGCGATAAAACATCGAATTCCACTCGGACCAATATTAGCCTATGTGCCGATGTGAAGCCCCTCACCTGCAGGTCGCCTCAGGGTCTTCACGTGCTGGAAATCTTCTGGCAACAGGTACATCAGGTTAACTTCAATGGGAATCGTGACGCCACTCTCAGTAATTGTGGTCAGGGGGTGACCGCCACTGCAGTTTAGAGAGCGTCTGGGGCTGATGGTAAGTGCAGTCTGGTGTTATGGCCTCGCGAGAGTGAGGCTGGCCCCAGGGGCTCGGGTGTAGGAGCGTAGTACCACAGGTCGCAGAAGAACTCACACACAGGCAGCAATGTCTTTCAGGGTTTTTACTCACTTTCAGTTGGTAGTTGTGAGACAACCCGGTCGATGCTATGATGAACCAGGTGGAACCAGGTATCCCTCAGGCTGATATAGGGGTGACTGCTGACTCGTCTTCCTGCTCCTTTGTTTCGGACCACCCCTGACTTGAAGTATATCGTGGGATGCGTCCAGGGAAGTCGCTACTGCCTTTCTCCCCTTTCTGACCCGTTTGCTGACAGCGTGGACCAAGGATAAGATGGCTCCAAGCTCGATCCTCCTTATAGGCCCCCTCGTTGCTGTTGATGCTGCGGGTTCTGTGTTGGTTAGTGTGGAACCTCTAGTCCCCCCACCTACAGGATTTAGCAGCCAATTAAATGGATATCTGGCTCTAGGGACCGACTCCTTACTGCTCTCCTTCTTCGGGTGTCTTTCAGTCTGACTTGGTGGTAATGTTCTCTCCCGCCAGCAGCAACTGCACGTGCAGGGTCCGACAGTGTTCCGCTCTTCAAACCTACACTTCAGACATGGCTGCTCCACTCCTTCTCCTCTGACTGCCACTGCACAGTAGTGATGTGTCGGTTGCAAACGATCCGACACAAAGATCCGGCTCCCTGCAGTGACTTGACAGGAGCTGGATCACTAGTGTGAGCCAATACAATAAAATCTCTAAACGACGCTTTTCGCCGCTGAAACCACGCCCACCCGCGGCTAAACTGCGCCTACTCAACAATCTAATTGGTCACTTGTAAGCGGGTGGGCGGGGTTTCAGCGGCATCACTATAATCTTAAATATGTGTTCACCTGGGGTGAACACATATTTAATAAGGAGCCGAGAACGATCTGAAAGATCCGGCTCTTTTTGGTGAGCGGAGCCATGAGAACCGGATCACCAAAAGAGCCGGACTGCCCATCACTACTGCACAACTCTCCTCCAGCTTCACTACAGCACCACACTAACTAAGATGCGAGGGCTCCGCCCCCTTCCTGGGTCTGCCCAGGGGTCCCCTCTAATGTGTGTGTGTGTGTGTGTACTGGTCAAAGGGTGCCTGTGTGTACACACTCTAGTCAGCCTTTGGGATTACCTGTTTGTACTGACCCAGGCGTGGGTGCAATACTCAGTGATGCCTGACCAGGTCAGGGGTGCCACACCAGCACCCATGAGCGATTATTTTCTCAGCCCTAATCAAACCGAGAAAACAATCGCAGCATGCTGCAACTGTGGCGCCCTGGACAAGCCAGGACGTCACAGGTACAGCAACAACACAGCCCACACCCTGGTTAGGAACACCAGAGTCACACACAAATCCTTGTTCCCTCCCTCCAGGGGCTGATGTCCACACCAGGAGGGGTGGAGCCAGGTGGTTGGCTCCACCCACCGAGGAGTTCACAGTCCTAGAGGCGGGAAAAGGAAGAGAGAACAGGGTAGTCGGAGAGAGAGAGAGAGAGTGAAGGAGTGAAGTGGTAAAGGAGCAGTCTGACCGTGTCCGGGTATGTGGCCCGGGCACCTACAGCAAGGTTGGCAGACGGTGGTGACTGTCTGCAGGCGAGACCGATTGACGCACAACCGTAAGGACCGGGGTTGGGCGGTGGCCCGCCGGTACCGGACCGGGGAGCGAAGAGAAGCGAGCACCACTCGGCAGGGCCTACGGACCCCGACCAGGCTTGGAGTCGCCGTTAAAACGGTCAAATCCGTCAGCGACAGGAACCTCCGGGGTTTCCCGGCAGCAAAGACCCGACTGAAGGCAACCGCTCAACCGTGAAGGGAAATACAGCTACCGCCACAGCTAGAGTTCCCAGGGCTAGCGCCTGCGGGCAAAAGTGGCTCCTTTGGCAGCTACACCGCTGGGGAGCGAGGTCACCGGTGGGAAGCCATCGGGGCCGAAAACACATCAAGGTGCAGGGAGAGACAGTCACCGCCAACCTACCGGGAGTGGCCACCGCAGCCGTCTGTGGGACCCGTCCATCCAGCCGTTTGTTTTACCAGAGACTCCGTGTACATTACTGGCTGAGTGAGTACCACCGTGCCGTCTGGCACTGCGCTGCCCCCGCGACCCTGCACCTCCCCAACTCCTGCCATCCACCCTCCAGTCGCTATCACCGGGCCCCGGGACCACCAAACCCCCCTACCCACGGAGGGGAGAGAAACATCTCAGCTGCTCTATGTCATCGCTCCCGGGATCCCCGTCCAGAGCAGCAGTGGTGTCCCATTATCACCACAAACCGTGGGTGGCGTCACGGACTACATCCCCAAACCAAACCATCCCTTTCACTCACGGGCAAGGAGCGCCGCTCGAGTCCCCGGATCCGGCCCACCGCTCGAGCCACCGAGCAGCAGCAGCAGCGCCGGACCCGAGCATGGTGAGCGCAGCATCCCCTCCCCGCCCGCGACACAACTGTAATGCGATCCTTGTTTCTCTCGTACCCATTCAAGTCTATGGGGCGAGAGAAAAATCGCACTGCACTCGCAGTACACTGGTGTAACGCGAGTGCAGGAAGAGAATGGCAATAGCCGGCAACGGAGGAGAGAGGAAGATGAATCACTCCCTCTCCTCTTCCGCGCCGGCCCGCCCCTCCTCAGAGCCGGCCTGCCCCCCACAGCTGTGGTCCGATCGGACCTCAGTTGCAGTGATACTCGCATGACACTCGGCTCCCGCTGTGCTGCCAGCGTGAGCCGAGTGTCATGCGAGGATCGTAGTAGTCCCCCGTGTGGCCCCGGCCTAATACATGGCCTAAATAGAGAGAGAGTGGCTAGCAAATACACTGCATGTATGCCACATGGATCCATTTTGAAAAGTACCATCACAGAGCCTTCATTAAAATTCTCCCCACAGACCCTGTTTTAAAAGTACCCCTACAGAGCCTTTTTTAAGAGATTCAGTAGAAAAGCATCATTTACACCATGTAAAAAAGTATTTATGGCAAATGACGGGTCCTGTTTAAAAAGGTGGTAATAATCCACATCTATTACCCTGTGATGACCGGGTCCCTTTAAATTACTATTCTCATGAGAAAGAGTTGTCATACAGGTTTTCACAAACTACTGCAAATCAGCCATCTACACTGTAACAACATGCATGTGGCAGCTTTGCATTGAAGAAAACTGAGCGCTAGTTCTACAGCTGTAAATACATGTTGTTTTAACCCTTACTTACAATGAAACTGCTACATCTAAATAAAATACTACAATATTTTAACATCTGATGGAAGATGACAGTATTAATCATATTTAGCAATTATTGTTTCTTCATGATGTTATTATGAAGAATCTAGAAAAAAACTGAAAAAATATTATTGTTATAAAGAAGAAGAACTAATAATGCATTCCTATCAATACTATGTCTGTGGCATGAGCCTCATTGCATTTCTATGTACTGTAGTCATGCCCAGGAGACAGATCATACAATGTAGTCAGTGTCAGATCTCCATAGCTCAGCTATGTATGAGCAGCCGCACCTGCCAGCAAAGTGAAAAAGGAACTACATTCCCCATGATGCAAATCGCCTGTGCCTGTCACTGGCAGCATCCTGCACAATGCACAGCAGACAGTAGAGCTGAGCCAGCGCTGCCAGGGAGGAGTCCTGCGCCCACCAGGAGCCCCTGGCACTGCCCCACACTCACTTTGCTGCCCCCCTGCCCTGAAGCCTGCCTGTCCGGGATCCCCTGCCTGACATGCCTTCTCCTGCTCCGATCTGCAACACACTGCGCTACTGGGTGCAGTGACAAGGAAGACTCTGCCTGCAAGTGCTGCTGCTCTACCCATCCCTGCCAGGCGGCTGTGCACCACAAACCCAGGCGGCACGCAGACTGGCACCCACAGCAGAGCATTGCAGAGCCTCCCACGCCGCTCTCCTCCCCACACTGTTCTGCATGGTGCATTCGGGAGCCAGGGTGGAAAATCCAGCATGAGACGAGGATGATGCCAGCAAGGAAAGGTCCGGAGAGCAGGTACCCCCTGCACTGTCTGGTGTGGCACAACAAATACCGGGAGTTGGAGAAGGAGCTCTCCGAGAGGCAGGTGGGTCCCATCGTATGGGCTCTGCCACTGAGGAAGTGCTGCTGTCTGGGCTCAGCATGGGTGGTGGCATCATGTGTGATGGGCATATATCACTCTACACATGATGATGGCTCAGGATCAGGGTGTGGGGCATCACTACTGCTGTGTGCATGGACCTGTATGGGCTCCAAGCTCTGTCTCCTAATCTGCACATCATTCCTTGTGATTGATCAGCTGTTATCATTATATATATATATATATATATATATAATGTGGGTGTGTATATATGTGTGTATATATATATGTATGTAAATATATATTTGTGTGTGTGTGTGTGTATATATATATATATGTGTGTGTGTGTGTGTGTGTATATATATATATGTGTGTGTATGTATGTGTATATATATATATATATATTATATATATATATGTGTGTAGATATATGAGTGTGTGTGTGTGTGTATATATATATATATATATATATATGTGTGTGTGTATATATATATATATATATATATATATATATATGTGTGTGTGTGTATATATATATATATATGTGTGTGTGTATATATATGAGTGTGTGTGTGTATATATATATGTGTATGTATATATATGTGTGTGTGTGTGTACATATATGTGTGTGTGTATGTATGTGTATGTATATATATATATATGTGTGTGTGTGTATATATATGAGTGTGCGTGTGTGTGTGTGTATATATATGAGTGTGTGTGTATATATATATATATATATACATATATATATATATATATGTGTGTGTGTATATATATATATATATATATGTGTGTGTGTATATATATATATATATATATATACAGTATATGTGTGTGTATTGTGTGTCATATCAAGTTTACATGGATACATTCTTCATTCTGGTGCTATTCTATTATTCATGTGTATGAGGAACCTTCTTTTTTCATCTTTCTTGTTTATAAATATCTATCATCTGTTATGTAAATAACATTCATTCTATTATATTGGAGCTGGAAGATGATAGAGAGGGGCAGGTAATGTAGAAGTAGTATATGGGAGAACATGTATGTCGTCTACCATCTCCCTGCCTTATATTCCAGTGATGGACTGTTATTCGCTTCCATCTTTCCATATTATTATCATATTTTCCTGTATTAAGAGTCATCTCTAGCAGAAATAGGAAGAATGTGAACTTTAAACATATAAAACCCCTAAAACCACAGCGGTTTGAATGTAGTCCATGACTTGTGGAATGAGAAATGTTCATGTTGATGCCCAAGGGTGAGTTTTCTTGGATCGGTGCAGTATGGTCTTTCCTGAAGAGACAGTGGGCGCAGAATACCCACAGATAGTATGTGTAAATACAAGAACCAGAAATGCCTTATCTAACAAACAATCTGCCACTTAGTAAACATAATCCTGATGTCTGAAGGCAGATCTTTCACATTATAGAACAATCTGCATACATGAGCCTATGGTTCACCTACCCTGCCTTTGTCACATATAGATCACAGTGTCCCACAGTGGAAACCTTTCTGACATGGCCGGGGCAATGATTAACAGCTCCACTGACAGTTATATTGAGAATCATCTGGTTAATCTATGCATTATGGGACATTGTTAGGTGTGAGCGGTGACATTACTAGTCTCAGGGCTCAATCTATCATTGCACAAGTCCCTATACTTAATGCCACCTAATACCACCTAATTGTATTTCTAGTCCTCGTTTTAGTCCTTTTTCTGTTTGATAATTGAATTCCGGTTTAATATAAGCAGTATACCTGTAGCGGCTTGTGGATTGAAATACATTATTAATTCAGTGGGAATCTTTGATTCTGAAGCTAATTCCCATACATTCTCTGGAAGAAAAGAACTTTTTTACATTAACATAATACTCTTGGTAGGTTACCTACATTGCGTATTAGTGCAAGATTAAGGAGATTTGATACATAGAATATTTCAATTATATATATATTTTGTTAATAAATTGTATTTTAGAGGAAATACAAATGCTAAATCCTCTTCTATTGGGGCTCATGTGCAATGTATGAAAGTATGTAGTTGATACTCTTCTTTTTTATATTAGTGGTTCCATTATTTGTGTTTTTTTTATCCTTTTGTACTTACTATAATGTGATTCAGCACTTGCTGATAAGCTTTTTGTTGGTGAATGTTTTACTTAGCAGCCAATCTAAGCAGAGAAGTAGTATAAATCATGGTGAATAGTGCAGAAGTCAGAGCTCTGATGTGGCAGGAGGCGTCTGTTTAGGCAACCTCAGACTTTTTTTTTTTTTTTTGGACAGTGCAACTAAGCTGCGGTCACTGATCACAGTTTTGCCCTGATAAAACTGAACTATAAGGCTATGTGCCCACGCTGCGGAAAATGGGCGGATTTTGCCGCGGATTTCTCGCGGAAAAGCCGCGGATTTTCCAGAAATCTGCAGCACAGCTACTCCCCAGCCATTTCTATGGCATTTGGGAAATGCTGTGCCCACGCTGCGGATTTTTCCGCAGCGGAAATCGTGCGGATTTTCGTGCGGAAAAATCTGCAGCATGTCAATTATTGTTGCGGATTTCTCCGCAGGGTCCCATATACTTACCTGCCTTGATAGAGACCCGAGTCACTTTCTCCGTCCGGTGTACAGCAGCGCGGTGGATCCAGCCAGGTACAGGGAGGAAGAGGTGGGCGGGGCCTGCATGAGCTCCGGTCATGTGACAGCCGGAGCTAGTTCAGGCCCGCCCACCTCCAGCACAGTGAACCAGACGCTGCCTGACAGTGACCCGGCCGCCGGAAAGCGAGGTGCTGCATGATGGAGGTAAGTATGAGCACACCGATCACTGCAGCACTTGTTCTGCATTGAGGATGCAGTGACGAAGCCATGGTACTGTATCCTCAATGCAGAATGTCCGCACCATATCCACAGGACTTTCCGCTGTATATCCGCAGCATTGAAACAGAGAAAGTTCTGTTGTGGATTTCTGGGAGCACCTGCGGAATGTCTTGCGGATATATCCGCAGGACAATCTCCCCGTGGGCACATAGCCTAAGGCCCTGGCACACACAGTGTTTTTACCCGCTTTTTTGTATTGTTGCTGCAGAAATTTCTTGAGAAAATGGTTGTAACCTTTCTGTAGACATTCCCCAGCAAAAACCTATGGAAAAAAAAATAGCTGTGCGCACACTGCTTTTTTTTTCTCAAGAACATTGTTTCTGTAGAATTTCTTGAGAAAAAGAATGAGGATGTCTCTTCTTCTCTGCAGGTACCTGCGTTTTTTGACATAGATAATGGTAAAAAACCGCAGGGACCAAGCTGCGGAAAAAAACACATAAAAAAACGGTAAAAACGCATGTGTTTTTTGGTGCGTTATTGGTGCGTTTTTTTAATGCAAGTGCGCTAATCTTTCAGACTCTCAAGAAAAGTCTTAAGAAAAATCCTTTTTCTACTGCGCACAGGGCCTAAGCGCTATGTAAATTATTTTTTTTATGTGATTTTGAGTGCAGTTTTGTCACAAATCTGCATGCAAATCCTTATGCCAGCAAATTCACTGAGTATTCTGAAGTACTGTGCACATGGTGCTTTTTTTTCCCCTTGTAGATTTGCAGCAGAAAATAAACTGCAACATGTCAATTATTTCAGTGTTTTTGCCAGCGGTTTTCTACCAAAAATGCATGAAAAATGCATTTGAAAAAAATGCATCAAAAACGCACTGAAAAATGCAGCGCTTTTCCTGCCAAGAGATGCAGCTTTTGTGCAGAAATTTCTGCAACCAAATGCTCAACAACCGGTCATCGCCGTAGGCTACTTTCACACATCAGTTTTTTGCCATCAGGCACAATCCGGTTTGTGCCTGATGCAACGGATCCATCGCAGATTGTAAGAGAGAGAGAGACTTTTTTGTGACCAGAAGTGAATTTATACAACGTCTGAGCATGCCCAGAAGCAAAAAACGAATTTGGCGCCTCATTCGGTCAGTTGCCGGATGACAACGGATCCGGCAGCCATAGGCTTCCATTCTAAAAATAGAAGTCTGATGCCTTCCAGTTTTTCGCCGGTCACAAAACACGTTCCTTTGGACGTTCCTTCCGGCAGACGCACAGACAAATTTCGCCGGATCCGGCGCACGCCAGATGAAACGTGAGGCCATATGGCACAATCCGGCGATAATACAAGTCTATGAGGAAAAAAACTGATCCAACACCAGATCCGTTTTATCTGCAATTCGCCGGATTGTGCCTGATGGCAAATGACTTATGTGTGAAAGAGGCCTGTCAGCCAAGACTCTATTCTCATTTGCACAAGGTATTTCCATATTTCTGTTCCTCTGGAGACCAGTGGTGCCCACAGGACCCAGCTAACAATAACCATCAGTTTTCTATTGTGTGACCAGCATTATACCCAATAAATAGTGTAGGCCCATATTGGAAGTGTGAACTGTATCTTAGACCTCTTTCACACATCCAACGAGTGCGTTTTGCACGTTCTGTGATGTGGGTGAGTATGTGTGTGCGTATTTCGCGTGTATGTTCAGCGTGTGCTATCTGTGACAGTACACGGATGGCAGGAAGTTCTATACTCACCTGTCCCCATCGCTGCTGTCTCCGGTGCTGCTACTGCTTTGGGGTTCGCGGTGCAGTGAATATTCATGAGCATAATGTGCGGGCCCTGAAGCAAGTGACAGCAACGCCAAAGACAGCAGGGCTGGAGTCAGGTGAGTATAGAAAATAATTTTATTTCAAAGACACGTGCTTTCTCTGGTACGTGTCACACGTATCACACCACTTGTCTCCGTGCGGAACACACGGACACGCGTGTGTGCCACATGGACACTCGGTCTATGAGAAATCACTGATGTGTGCGCAGACCCATTGATTTTAATGTGTCTGCGTATGTCCGTGTCTCAGGTACGTATGAAAACAGACATCAGACCTACGGGAATCACTGACGTGTGAAAGGGCCTTACATTGATAGAAAGACACATCATTTTCAGACTCCACTCCAGTGCCATGAAAAAGTAAAGTGTAGGTGTATAAATATTCAGATCCATTCATTTATTTTTAACCTATGCTTTAAGGATGAGATGCTAAAAACAACTTCAATTTCCTCTTGTGCTGAAGTTTTTCATGAGCTCTTCAATTCTTTTGTTGCATATTTTATAACTAATGGATCAAATATATCAAAATTTAGTATATGTGTTGAAAGAACGTTCCCGCAGCTCTAAAGGCTGCTTTACACGTTGCAATTTCTCGTGCGATCGCATTTGCGATCGCACCAGCCCCCATCATTTGTGCAGCACAGGCAATTTCTTGCACGTGTCGCACAATGCTGTAACCCCCCGTCACACGTACTTACCTTCCTAACGACCTTGCTGTGGGCGGCGAACATCCACTTCCTGAAGGGGGAGGGACGTTCGGCGTCACAGCGACGTCACACAGCAGCCGGCCAATAGAAGCGGAGGGGCAGAGCTGAGTGGGACGTAAACATCCTGCCCAGTTCTTCCCTTCAGCATTGCCGGCGGCCGCAGGTAAGCTACAGTTCATTGTTCCCGGGGTGTCACACGGAGCGACGTGTGCTGCCCTGGGTACGATGAACAACAGGATGAGCGACGTGTCAGCGATGAACGAGAAGGTGAGTATTTCTGCTCGTTCATAGCTGTCACACGCTACGATATCACTAACGATGCCGGATGTGCATCACTTACGACGCGACCCCGCCGACATCTCGTTAGCTATATCGTAGCGTGTAAAGCCCGCTTTAGGGTGGCTTTACATGCTGCGATATCCGGCCCGATATCGCTAGCATGATACCCGCCCCCATCGTTTGTGCGCGACAGGCATATCGCTGCCTGTCGCGCACAAAATCGCGCATCCCCGTCACACATACTTACCTGTCCTTCGACGTCGCTGTGACCGAAGAACCGCCTCCTTTCTAAGGGGGCGGTCCGTTTGGCGTCACAGTGACGTCACTAAGCGGCCGCCCAATGTAAGCGGAGGGGCGGAGATGAGCGGAACGTAACATCCCGCCCATCTCCTTCCTTCCGCATTGTGGCCGGAGACAGGTAAGGAGATGATCCTCGTTCCTGCGGCGTCACACGTAGCGATGTGTGCTGCCGCAGGGACGAGGATCAACTTCGCCCCAGCGACGGGTAGCGATAACTGGCAGCGGACCCCCATGTCAACGAGGAGCGATTTTGGACGTTTTTGCAACGATCTAAAATCGCTCTTAGGAGTCACACGCTACGACATCGCTACAGCGGCCGGATGTGCGTCACAAAATCCGTGACCCCAACGAGATCGCTGTAGCGAAATCGTAGCGTATAGAGCCCGCTTTAAAAGAGCTCCACAATTCTAGCTGTTGTTTATGTAATACACAATATTGTAAATATGATTTAGATTCATGCAACAGAAAAGGATATTTAACTGAAGTATAGGAGTAATATTTATGGGGTATAAGGACAACACTTCTGTATTTATTGTGCAATTCAGTGCTCCTGGAAGGATAAGGACTTGTGGTTTGCAAAACTGTCTCAGATGTTACGTAACTTGCTATTGTTTCCCCCCCTGAATATTAATATCAGATATCAAATTAATACCAGTGTCAGGCAGGCATCAGTATTTCGAAGTGTCAGACTGAAAAACAGGTCAGGCCCTTGTAAAGGCCCTTTGCAATGCAAATCTTGCAGGGCTGACAGCTACCTCTGCTGACCCCGTAGATCCTCACACATTCATTCACCCCTCATGTTTTTTTTTAGTAGTTAAATAGCGAGGGAGCAATAAGCAGTGGCCAGACAAAAGCAATTGTTTAACTTCTGATGCAGGGCACTATTAGGCCTGATAAAGTCCAAAATGCCAGATCCTTTTTCCCTTAAAGGGGTTGTCTCACTTTGTTTAGGAGCGCACTGCTCTTCTACCTCTTGGCTTCTGGCTTTCCGTATTCCTAATCTGCCCGGTGGCGTGGTTGTGCTGCCTTAACTGTGCCTTTAACTATGTTGCAATTGGATACAGGTTTGCTTTTACAACGTTAGAGGAGTGGTGGGGAACAGAAGCTGGCCGGATCCACAGCACCATTGGAGGAGTGGTGGGGAACAGAAGCTGGCCGGATCCACAGCACCATTGGAGGAGTGGTGGGGAACAGAAGCTGGCCGGATCCACAGCACCGTTGGAGGAGTGGTGGGGAACAGAAGATGGCCGGATCCACTGGACTGTTGGAGGAGTGCTGGGGAACAGAAGCTGGCCGGATCCACTGCACTGTTGGAGGAGTGGTGGGGAACAGAAGCTGGCCAGATCCACAGCACCGTTGGAGGAGTGGTGGGGAACAGAAGCTGGCCGGATCCACAGCACCGTTGGAGGAGTGCTGGGGAACAGAAGCTGGCCGGATCCACAGCACTGTTGGAGGGGTGCTGGGGAACACAAGCTGGCCGGATCCACAGCACCGTTGGAGGAGTGGTGGGGAACAGAAGCTGGCCGGATCCATTGCACTGTTGGAGGAGTGCTGGTGAACACAAGCTGGCCGGATCCACAGCACCGTTGGAGGAATGCTGAGGAACAGAAGCTGGCCGGATCCACAGCACCGTTGGAAGAGTGGTGGGGAACAGAAGCTGGCCGTATCCACAGCACCGTTGGAGGAGTGCTGGGGAACAGAAGCTGGCCGTATCCACAGCACCGTTGGAGGAGTGCTGGGGAACAGAAGCTGGCCGGATCCATAGCACCGTTGGAGTAGTGCTGGGGAACAGAACCTGGCTGGATCCACTGCACTGTTGGAGGAGTGCTGGGGAACAGAAGCTGGCTGGATCCAAAGCAGCATTTGCAAGCTTCAAAGCAGGGGTGCACAACCGTTTTTGTTCTGAGGGCCACTCTGTCTGATTCAAACAACCCCATAGGTCACAGTGAAACATCAGAACATAAATATCCATTAGGTGCTGACTCCATTTTTAGGACTCTCACCTATCAGCAGGATAGAGGTCCTTTTCTCTTCTGTTCACAAACTAGAACGGAAGAGACCATGGAGTCAGCTTTCTCCATTGTAGCGTATGTGAGATGCTGACAGTCAAGCATTTTACTTCTCCCGTAAACTACAACGATTATGACAGCACTTATGCATTTCCACTTTGCTTCATCTACTCCTTACCTGGATAATGACATTGTGACACATTATGCCATTAATAGTGCCTATGGTGCTACCTGACACTCTTATACTCCCTAACATGGAAAATACCTGCAGCAGCCACCCAACACTGTTAGGTAAGTGGGTGACCCTATAGTTGAGGCTCAAACAGAAAGTCATCACAAGTCATATTCCCCCATGGGATGCAATTTGTGTACCTCTACTCTAAAGCAAGGAGCTTGCAAGTGTGCACTCTTTGCCAATGAAATTGACCATCTCGATGGGGGTGGCCGGTAACCTAGACAATGAGCAGTATAGAATAGAATTATAACCCCTCCGTTCTTGAGCATAAAGTGGATTTGTAATCAGAGGTAAATTGCAAAGTTTCTTGTTTTTACAAGCACTTTTTAATTTTAGCTGTTTAACAAGATGAAGCAACCCTTTTAATTGAGCTGCCTCTATGCACATTCAATTTTTGGTTGATCCCAACAAAGTTTATAAAGTCATAGCGCTTAGGCTGCTTTCACACATCCGTTTTTTGCAGTGCGGCACAATACGGCGCTCTGCAGAAAAAACGCAACCTTTTTTTTTGCCGCCGGTTGCGTTTTTTCTCGCATAGACTTGCATTAGCGCTGTATTGTGCCGCAAGGCCTTGCATTGCGTCCGGTTTTTGCCGAATGCAGCATATTTAGCCCATGCGGCGGCCGGATGGATTGTTGCCTGGAACGTTTTTTTGTGCGGCGAAAAAAACGCATCTCGCCGGATCCGCCGCGATGCGGCGCGATTTACAATGCAAGCCTATGGACGCCGTATGCGGCTTCCTGCGGCAAAAACCGCATCTGGCTGCCGGAAAGCGTTTTTTTGCACTGCACATGCTCAGTATTAAGCCGCATCCGTCAAAAAACGGACGGGCCGCATGGAAAAGCTTATGCAATGGATCCGTTTTTTTCGCCGCATCCATTACATAGGTTTTTGAGCCGGATTGAGCCGCACTGCTAAAACCGGATGTGTGAAAGCAGCCTTATAAATGTGGATAAAAATTTAACTCTGTGGAAACATTAGTCATATTAAAATTACAACTTTATTTGGCTGCCGAGTGACTGTTTTATAAAAGTTATCATGTATATAACAGACCGCTGCTCTCTCCTAGATAATAGAGGAGCACTGAGCCAAGCATTGTTGTGTATTGGGGAGTCAGGGGAGATACTGGTCATCCGAATAATGATTCAATCAATAGTTTATGGAGGTGTAAGAGGTTATATTTGATATATTGTTATTGTTATTTATTTTTATAGCACCATTGGTTCTATGGTACCTTACATACACAATGAACACACTAAGGCCTAAGCCACATGACGAGAAAAACGGTGCGAGTGGAGTGTGATAAAACATCGCATTCCACTCGGACCAATTCTAGCCTGTGTGTCAGCACACATGAGCGATTATTTTCTCAGCCCTAATCGGACCGAGAAAACAATCGCAGCATGCTGCAGGTGCAATGCAAGACTCTTTCTCTCACACCCATTCAAGTGTATGGGGCGAGAGAAAGATCGCACTGCACTCGCGGTACACCGGTGTAACCCGAGTGCAGGGCGAGAATGGCAATAGCCGGCTATGGAGGAGAGAGGGAGAGAAATCCCTCCTTCCCCTCCGCAGCGCCGACCCTCCCCTCCTCAGAGCCGGCCCGCCCCCCGCAGCTGAGGTCCACTCGCACAGTCGGACCTCAGTCGCAGGGACAGTCGCATGACACTCGGCTCCTGCTGTGCTGCCTGCGTGAGCCGAGTGTCATGCGAGGATCGCGCTAGTGCCCCGTGTGGTCCCGGCCTTACAATGACATACAGAGGAGAGAGGGCCCTGCCCTCACAAGCTTCCAGTCTACAGGATAATGAGGAGGAGACAGTAGGTTGGTGTTTATAGCAGCTCCGGTGGTGGTGAGGAGGCAGCAGGGTCCTTGCAGACTGTAACATTCTTGAAGAGATGGGTTTTCAAGTTCTGTCTGAAATATCCCAATGTGGTGGATAATTGGATGTGTTGGGGCACAGAATTCCAGGAAATGGGGGATACTCGGGAAAAGTCTTGGATGTGCTTGGGTGAGGAACATATAAGCGTGGAGTGCCAGCATGGTCCCATGTCCTGTTCACTACTAGTGACTCCTTTTCAGTTGATGACGGTCTCTCATTAGTTGGCTTAAATGATAAGTTCCTGTTGAGCGCATGCCGATGATTGTCTTTTCTCATTGAGCACCGTAATGTAAATTTTCAGAATATGTCTATATGCACACATGTTTTGTCCCCGGAAGATGCTTAAAGGGGATCTGTCAGCAGATTTAGGGCCTATAAGCTGCGGCCACCACCAGTAGGCTCTTATATACAGCGTTCTGACATGCTGTATATAAGAGCCCAGGCCGCTGTGTAGAACGTAAAAATCACTTTATAATACTTACCTAAAAGGTCGCTGCGGTGGAGTTGGGTCATATGGGTGTCTCCATTATCCGGTGCCGACACCTCCTGTTTCAACCATCTTCGTCCTCCTTCTGAAACCTGTGTGCATGATGCGTACTACGTCATACACACTCGCCGGTCCCGCGCTGGCGCACTACAATACTTTGATCTGCCCTGCTCAGGGCAGATCAAAGTGCGCCTGCGCAGGACCTCAATGCCGGCGAGTGTGGATGATGTAGAATGTGTCATGCACCCTGGTATGGTGTTCTGTGTTGCACTCGCTCGGTGTCATGGCGGTGTTGGACTCGGTTCACACTGCAGTGTCCGACAAACTGCCTGGGATTCTTTAGTTGCACAGCCTGTCATGGGCGTCGGCTGGTTCTGACTTCACTGCTCTCCAGTACAGCGGGAGTTAATTTCTGGTGGCCTGTGATCAGCTGCTGGGAGCTCAGGCTGCTGATCACCATCTTTAGCCTCTATAACGTTCTGGATTCTTGGGGTGGTTTGCCAGATATAGCTTTACTTCCTGGTTCCTGTGGTTTTCCTGTTACATGATGATCTACAAGAGGTGGTTTCGCATGGTGTGTGAGTACTCCAGTTGTGCATTAATACCGTACCCATTTTGCTTTACTCCCCTGTTCATGTACTGTCCCCCCCCTTTGTGTTTAAGTGCAGTGTGTGCGAGTTTTCCTTTACTCTTGTCTCTGCCTACTTGTGGGGTTTTGGTTACTGGGTTTCCGGCCCGCTCCCAGTGTGGGGGAGAGTAGTATCAGGGCTCGGACAGGAGACAGGGTCATGCTGGGGGCTCGAACCTGGCTATAATCAAGCCTACCTTTGAGATTAGGGACAGTGCAGGGGCCACAGTCTTAGGGTCAGCCTAGGAGCCTAGGTTCCATCGCTACATACCCCGTGACAGGCTGATGCCAGATCCTTATTCCCTTCACTCTATGAGTAAGGGGCGACTGAACTGGGGATTTCCAGCCAGTGTCCCATGCTGGTACTTGCCTGGACTAAAACTGCGTAACATCTGAAATCCGACGAGGGCAGACACAAGGATTTCAGCATGGACATCGATGGCCATGCTGAACTCCATATGTAAGGAATAGTTGGCCGACTCTTGTACACATTGGTAGAAGCTTGATTCAGCTGAAATTGACATGTACATTCAACATTTTACTAATGTATATAGGGATCTTTACAATCATGATGTTTACAATCATACAAGTTATTTCTTATTTGAAACACTGGTAAGGATTATTCATTAGATAAAGACTGCAATTTAGGTCATATGTGATATGTACCTTACAAAGCTACGGAGAAGGTAGGAATGGTCTAGAAAATCAAGAAAAGATGAAAAATCTATTTTGAATGACTAAATACTTGTCAAATAAATTGGTCATTTTGACCTAAATCTATTATGTGATATGTTTGTAAGCTTACCTACATTTGTATTTGATGACTAACCCTGTCCATTACTCATTTATTTTTCTGAATCCTTTTTATAATTAGATGACTGAAATCATAGCCTTTCCTGGAGTTTGTACAATGCAGTCGTTTAGCTTTGCATCCTCCTTGTATGTTGCCTAACAGTCTTATATAATCATGACTGCTTTGTATTCCTTTCTGTTGTATTCATCTGAGTTTAAGACAAATTTGGAAGCTGTACACATTAACCCCCTTTCCCATTCTTCATGCCTAGAGTTTTGTAAGAGTTTTGTAAATTCTGTATTATTATTCTTTTTTTATATTTTAAAGGGAAATAATAACACCATAATCATATACTAGGTACCAGGAACGTAAAGCGTACCTTTTTTGTCAACTTTTCTTATTTAACAATACCTTTTTTTGTTAAATCCTATTCCCTAGAAATCAGTTGTCATCTATGAGAGAATCTAGGAGCAAAAATGTAAATACCCTGCAGCACCCCTGCAGGAGTAATAAAGTATTACACATTAACCAGTGAAGTTGTCAGAGTCTCCGAGATGCTCTTTGTAGTTTCTTTCAACTTTGGCTAAGGCTGGGTTCACGCAACTCTATTTTCTCCATCCAAGCAAAATGGTTTAAGTATGCTACTTAGACATTAGTCACACTGTGACCAGAGTTTAATAAGTCCACACACAGATGTCATCCGAGTGCAGTCCGATTTTTTTTATTACAGACCCATAGATTTGAATGGCCAAGTGTCATCTGATTCTTGTGCATGCTGCAATTTGTTGACTTGCAAAAAAAAAAAAAGACGTACATGTGCACTGCCTCATTGAATCACATTGGTCCAAGTGCAATCTGATTTTTTGACAGAGGAGCACTTGGACTGAAAATACAGTCATCTGCAAGAGCCCTAATGGATGAGGGTCCTAAATGACAGCCCACTTCTCTCTTAACTCAAAATGCTTCAATAGTATAACTTTTTGAGTATTGTTAGTGCCACGAGGTGACTGTTAGGATAGTGGGGACAGGGGTGCCTATGCTCTCCCTCATGCTAGGGGACCCTAGGCTATCCCTAACTTATGGGTTACTTCTGATGGCAGAGATGCCTGAGTCCTGTTCCTGTCTATGCTCCTGACCAATACTACTCTGAAACCCTCCTCCCACCAGGGAAGGACAGGGCAGGAGTGTTGTGATGGAAAACAAATAAAACAGACAAGGGAAAACCAAAACTCTGACACACTACACACTCACATGAATAGACAATGAGAGTAAAGTAAGAGCAGGAAGAGTAATGCAAGAGCAGGAAGGTAACAACAAAAAGGCAACAATGGTTAACTCCACAACCACATTCAGCAACAAGTATAGCATCCACCAGATAGTTTGAATCACAACATGTTACCAGACCAGCTAAGATACACTATAGCTGGCAACGGTGGAAGGCTCTAGCCAGCATATATAGGAGGGGAGCAGATGTGATTGGCTTCTCCAAAACATGTGATCAAAGGAGACTAACAAGCAGACTAGTTGAGATTAACTCTTGCTAGCCTGCCTGTAAATAACCACTCTGCAGGTCTACGCCCGAATCTTCCTGCTTTGATTACAGATATCGGAGAAGTTATCGGGCGGAGTGTCAGAATCTGTTGTCTGAACAGAACCTGATGACGCCGTGAAAGTCGGTGAAGTTTGTAAAAATCTCCGTGTGACACTTAGGGGTACTTTGCACGCTGCGACATCGCTAGCCGATGCTAGCGATGCCGAGCGCGATAGTACCCGCCCCCGTCGCACATGCGATATCTTGTGATAGCTGCCCTTGCGAACATTATCGCTACGGCAGCTTCACATGCACTTACCTGCCCTGCGACGTCGCTCTGGCCGGCGACCCGCATCCTTCCTAAGGGGGAGTGTCGTGCGGCGTCACAGCGGCGTGACACGGCAGCCGTCCAATAGAAGCGGAGGGGCAGAGATGAGCGGGACGTAAACATCCCGCCCACCTCCTTCCTTCCGCATAGCCGGTGGAGGCAGGTAAGGAGATGTTTCTCGCTCCTGCGGCTTCACATACAGCGATGTGTGCTGCCGCAGGAACGAGGAACAACATCGTATCTCCTATTGGTGCGACATTATGAAAATGTCCGACACTACACAGATCACCGATTTACAACGCTTTTGCGATCGTTTATCGGCGCATCTAGGCTTTACACGTTGCGACGTCGTTACCGACGCCGGATGTGCGTCACTTTCGATTTGACCCCGACGATATCGCAGTAGCGATGTCGCAACGTTCAAAGTACCCCTAAGTCCTGTTTCTTAGAAAATGTTGCTGCCCCACTAAATAAGATCAATATACCATTGTGCAGAATAATAATACAGCTTGTGGGGGCAAGGATGTAGAAAACCGCCAATGTGAACACAAGTTACAGCTTACACACAAGTACTGGCAGCCCAGAGGCGTAATAAAATGTCTATTATTTTACCTATTGTGATATACTGCTCCTATTTATACATCGCCTGCTGTTTTCTGCATAATAATCTGTTTTCTGTCTCAGGAGGTCAGACACACACTTTACTCTGAGAGTAGAGAGAGATTCTAATAATTGCGATTGAAGCCATATTCCTTTAAAATCAGCAGTGCTTTCACTTACATTTCTCCATTTTTTTTTCTGGAAGGTTCTGTTCACCTGTCACCATGGGAACAGGTAAATCCAGTTCTTGATTAGAAGGGCAATCACCTTTTTATTACAAAAAAAATCATTAATCTTTTAGCTGGAAAAAAAAATCAAAGCAAAAGAAAAAATCAAAGAAAGAAAACAAACAAAACAATGGTCTATTTTTAATAAATTCATTTGCTCATGCCGGTGATATCTATCACTGTAGTTCCTTATTACAAAGAGCTCCGTTCAGGTTGTGAGGCCGGAACATGCAGGGGCTCATGTCCTACAGTGTGTATGCTGCCCAACTGCATTAGACCCGGCTGTCAGTCACTGCAGGGGGAACGGTTACAGCTGCTGCTCTTGATACACAGAACGGTGACTGAACCCGCACTGGCGCCGCCCCTGTGACTGAAATCCTGATGCTGCTGGGAGGATTAAAGTTAATTTCCTCCCAACAGCAGGGTTTGCGATGGGATTTATAGAAATCTCCTGCCCACTGGGCTTCTTTTTTACTTAGAATAAACTGACCTGTGGTGCGTGTTTCAAATACGCAACAAGTCAATTTCTCTTGTGGGTGCATTGAGTTTTCTGTGCAAATTTTCCTCATAGATTTGAATTAGGTGCGGAAATTCCGCATGTAAAAAACAAATTAAAAACGCATGTTTTCTGTACCTAACTATATCAATAAAGTTTTGTCAAAACCAAATACAAGGAAGTATCAAAAATAAACATATATACCAGGATGGATACATATATACCAGGATGGGGCTATGATGGGGGCATAAATATCAGGATGTGGACATATATAGAAGGATGGAAATATATATACCAGGATGGAGCCATGAAGGGGCCATATATACCAGAATGGGGCCATATATACCAGGATGGGGCTATGATGGGGACATAAATACCAGGATGTGGACATATATAGAAGAATGGAAATATATATACCAGGATGGAGCAATGAAGGGGCCATATATACCAGAATGGGGCCATATATACCAGGATGGGGCTATGATGGGGACATAAATACCAGGATGTGGACATATATACAAGGATGGAGCCGTGATCGGGCCATATATACCAGGATGGGGCCATGCCGCTGGCTGTTGGGCTCACGTAAAATCTGGCCTATTTTGTGTGCTAAGTATCTCAATTTTTATATGTTTTTTTCATAGCAGTAATGCATGGCTATATTCCCATATTCATTGTTCCACATATCTTAGCACTACAGAGTGCAACTGTCTCCTTTTTGTTACTATGTTTCATATTCAGTTTGCCCCTGTTCACATTAGAAAGATAGTACGTGCCATTAGGTTTTTTCTTAGATAGCCATAATTGTGGTCATGATGGGACATATATATTCGTATAAGGCCATGATGGGGACATATATATTAAGATAGGGGCAATGATGGGGACATATATACCAGATGGAGCCATAGATACCAGGACACTTCCATGATGAGGTCATACACCAGGGTGGGGCCATATGCCAGGATAGGGGGGCATATTTATCAGGAAGGGGCCTAGGATGGTGGACATTAGTACAGGATGGGGGTCATTACTACACAATGAAGAGAAGGGTGAAACTCTTATGTGTTTATAGGATTTAGAATGCTACAATGGCCCATACATCTGACTAACATGCGGGAAAGGGGGCCTCAGGCTCAAACTTTGCATCGGGCCCACCAGACTACAGTTATGCCACTGAATGCAGCCTTACCGTCATTGCTCACTATACAAAGAGTGCGGCTGTATTCATTCCCCACTACATTGATTGACGGCCTGCTGTGAAGACTGTGTGTGCAGAAAGTATTGAAATATGGGAAAGTGGTGTACTTGGGACAATTACTCATGGTAACCTCAGCAGATCAGGCATGCATAGGATTCCTTATGACTCCGAATAGAGAAGATCCATTCTTTTTTTCAAGGATTTTGTGGCCTTGCAAGAAAGCAACATGTTTGTTAAATTATTACTTTTTGCATGTCTGATATGTCCAAGGTTGGATGTGTCGTTAACTCAATAAATGCCAGAGAGCCTGTTGACAGCTTCTATGGCATTTTCACTATGTCCTTATTTGGAGAATTGTCTTAAAATAGATCTATCCTGCATATTTTTTTTTTTTCCTATGAAGAAGGAATTGTTCACAATCCATACACATGTGGGTTTTGGGTTTGACCCTGAGCTATGATGGATTTGTCATCCAAGCCTGGCCGTCACACAGCAGAACACAGCTGTTCTGTGCTGTATCCAGCTGATCTGTGAACTTCGCTGTCTCTGGAAAGAATTTCTTTGATTTTTAACTGATATGTCTGTACAAAATGCAGAAGAAAGAGACTACCAGTGTTCTGTAACGAGCAGACAGTGAATACAGACAGGAACATTGGGGGAGAGCTGTGCAACTGGTAGAAAAAAGACTTGGTCCAAAGCAACCACTCAGAGCTCAGCTTTCATTTCTTAAATGGCTCTGGTAAAATAAAAGCTGCTCTGTGATTGGTTGCTATTGGTAGCAAAGACATTTGTTTTCCTCAATCTGAGCATATTATTTGGATGGGCCTAGTCCATTATTAGAATCTAATCAGTTGAATAAAAACTATTGAACAAAACAATTGATCAGTCCTTATCACGATTCTCAGTTTTGAGGTAAATTCTGTATTCAGTGATGACTTTCCGATTACTGAATTACTGAGATAGGAGATGGCAGTTGTTACTGAGGAAAGTATATAACAGGAGGAGGGAGGAGCTACAGACAGAGGGAGGAGCTAGAGGCAGAGCTTTCTGTCTACATAGACTCTCATCAGCACCAACTGCCATCTCCTATCTCAGTAATAGGAAAGTCTTCACTGAATACAAATCTTACCTCAGAATTGAGAATTTTAATAATGACAGATCAATTCTGGCAGAGAAAGAAGCAAATCTGTCTAATAAGACATATTACAAAGTTGCTTATTTTCATGTGTACTATTGATTTATGAAGTAAAAATTAAAATGACAGTTAAGGGCGCTTTACAAGAACAGCCTCTTTTCTAAGGGGACGGTTCTTGCGGCGTCACAGCGACGTCACACGGCAGGCGTCCAATCGAAGCGGAGGGACGTAGAGCAGCCGCATGAAAGTCACGCCCACCTCGTTGCTGGAGGACGCAGGTACGGTGTTGTTCGTCGTTACTGGGGTGTCACACGTAGCGATGTGTGCTGCCTCAGGAACGACGAACAACCTGCGTCCAGAACAAGGAACGATATTTGGGAAATGGATGACGTGTCAACAATCAACGATTTGGTGAGCATTTTGCATCATTAGCGGTCGCTCGTACGTGACGCACGCAACGACGTTGCTAACGAGGCCGGATGTGTGTCACGAATTCCGTGACCCCAACGACATCTCGTTAGCGATGTCGTTGCATGTAATGGGGCCTTTTTACTTTAACATCTTCACAACCAATGACGTACTGGTACATGTCACTCAGATTACCGCGGGCTCGGGCTGAGCTTGCGGTAATCCCCGCACATATCTACTGTTCTGATCAGCACTTATGTGTTGCTAACAGGTGTAGGTGGATCAGTGATCCACCTGTGCCTGTTAACCCCTTAGATTGCACTGTCAAACTCTAACAGTGCAATTTAAATTCCCGCGGCGGGGATTGCACTGTTCCCTGGCACTATCGATGGCCCCGTGATGTTATCATGAGGCGCTAATGTGTTGCCATGGTAGCGGGGCTAATGTTACCATGACAAACTTTCTGTGAGATCTGACAGAGCGCCGGCATTCACAGGAAAGCTGCATTACTGCTGATCAGAGCGATGCTACTCTGATGAGGAGAACTGAACAAGTGATCGGACTGTGCAGTGGTAAAGTCCCCTAGGAGGACTAGTAAAATAGAAAATGAAAATAAACCCCAAAAGCTTAAACGTTCAAATCACCCTGTGATGGTGGGATATGGTGGGTTATGTATGTTCAGATGTTGGGACTGTTGCCTTGTGTGTACATTGTTTTGTCTGCAGGTTAATCACCCCCTGCAGTGCTTCTGTCCCTAGGTCTAGAATCCACCCAACCTCTCTGCTTACCTGGGGGATTATTCAGTCTGTCTGAGGACAAGAGACAAGAAGGAAGATTTATCCCCTGTGAGTGAAGCTGGGCTACGGTCCGCACCCCAAGAGAGACCTGGACATTTATTGCTTACTGAACTCCTTTACCCTCTGTGTGGTGGATTATTTTATGGACCTCCTGAATTGCATGGAATAAATGTTCTTTCTATTGTTCACTCCACTCTCGCTCTGTTGATTGTATGGTATCGGAGAAGGACCCCGTGACACCCCCCCCCCCCCATTCGCCTCATTGAAAATAAAACCTTTAAAAAAAATAAAAAATATACCGATATTTGGTATTGCCGTGTTCAGGAATGCTTGATCTATGAAAGTATAAAATCAGTTAATCTAATCAGTACACGACATAGCAAGAAAAAAATTCCAAACGCCAAAATTACGTTTTTTGGTTGTCGCAAATTTTTTTTAAAAATGCAATAACAGGCGATCAAAACGTAGCATCTGCACAAAAATGGTATAATTAAAAATATCAGCTGAAGGCAAAAAATAAGCTGTCTCTCAATCCCAGATCCTGAAAAATGAGAATCCTACGGGTCTTGGAACATGGCGCAAAACTGCAATTCTTTTTTTTGGAACAAACTTCTGATTTTTTTTAACCCCTTAAATAAAAGTATCTTTGGTATTTATTTACAAACTTGTACCGACATGAGGCATCATACTGACACTTCAGCTTTACCATAAAGTGAACACTGAATAAAAAACCCAAAAAGTAACGTGCACTTGCCCTTTTTTTTGCAATTTCACCGCGCTTAGAATATTTTTCCCGTTTTGCAGTAAATCTAATGATTTCGTTCAAAAGCACAACTCGTCCTGCAAAAAATAAGCTCTCATATGGCAATATTGACAAAGAAATAAAAAGTTATGGCTCTCGGAAGAAGGGGAGGTCAACACGGTTCAGGGGTCGCAGCCCCCTTCCTCAGGACATATAGCAGTGACAAGGATAATCCTTGTTTATTCTTGTCACTGCTATATGTCCTGAGGAAGGGGGCTGCGACGCCTGAAACACGTTGACCTGTACTGAGTTAATGCAATAAAATCATGGAATAATTTATTTGGGAATGGAATTGGTGATAAGCGCGGCGTGACACCCGGATTCCTTTAAATATCCCTATGCACTTTTTGTTCCACAGCCTCTGACTTTCCGCAAAAAGGGGAGGGAAAGACGAAAATGAAAAACGGAAAATCACCCGGGGGTGAAGGGGTTGTAGGGGTGTAACTTTTTATGACTATGGTTGGCACTGCCACTGTGTAAGAATTAGTCGGTATTGATAAATCTGCCTCTATGGTTGTGCACGCGTTGCGGTAACACGCCATTTTATTATTGCTGTGAAAATTGTGGTCCATACGTTAGTTTTGCAGCCGTGAATTCTACACAGCCGTGAAATCTAATTACAGAGATTCCGCACAGTATATTAGGGATTTGTTACACTCGGCCCCTTATGAGGGCTGTTTGCTTGTTGTTCGCTGACGGCTGGATTTATGTATGAGTGACTTATTTGCTTTTATTTCTAGTCTTAATATATAAGTCTTGTTATGTCCTCCTTCAATACGAGCGTAAATCAATCTTCCTGCCAGTATCACGTTATTGTATCCATTACCACTGACCTGTGTTATCGTGAGTCAGCGGCATCTATCAGCATGCGCATCTACATAAGCCTCATCCATTACTGTAATTGTTAGACGGCATCTCGGCGATCAGGTAACCATCTGGCAATCATTTCTGCCTTAACGCTAAACCCATCAGAATGCCACATACGCTGCGCAGCTTAAGAGATGGGATGATTACCTCCTATAGCTAAAACATTGACTGCTGCTGTTACGAAAATCTATAAAGCCAAAAACTTGCAATGTTTACTGATTTTTGTCTTTTTTGCTTTTTACTGTGGCAAAAGAAGATAAAAATAAGCCCCACAGACCATTTCCTCCACATGCGTGAAAAGCAAATGAACACTTCTCAGAAACGTGATGGCTTGGCCAACAAATGGTGTGCATGCCAGAATTCACTATAGGTGACTTTTCATGTTTCAGCTGTATAACATTTAGCATCTGTTCACATGTTGGCATAAAAGCTAGCACGTATTTGTAAAGGAATGGAGAAGCTGTCTCCCCCACCCCCTCCTCTTCAGGGTTGCCAGCCATCGAAAAGTTCCAGGATAGTTTGGAAACATGGGGCTCTTTTTTGCCCTGTCCATAAAAAAATAAAAATAAAGTAGATATAGGCAAAAAACATAATACATAAAAGAGAGCGCACATAGGGTGTGTAAGTATCTATATCTCTGTCACTGGGAAAAGGAGCCCTTAAAGGGAACCTGTCAGGTGAATTATGCACCCAGAACCATGAGCAGTTCTGGGTACATATTGCTAATCCCTGCCTAACTGTCCCTGTATCTAGTAGTATAGATAAAGAGATCTTTAGAAAACGTATTTCTAAAGATCTTTTATGATATGCTAATGAGGCCAGCGACTAGTCGCAAGGATGTTACTTCCCACTAGTCAGCCCCCTTAGCATGTTAGTACGCCCCTGTGGGCGTGCTAACATCAGCGTCAGCATGGTCGCTCTCACCTCCGCTGTCACCACTGGTTTTCGGCTCAGTGCGCACAATCAGAACATCCCAAGACGACTTCTAATCATGCACACTACACCCGGCTTCATAGTATGCTTGATTGGCAGTCCGAGACTTCTGATCATGCACACTGAGCAGAAATCCAGCATCGGGCGAGGTGGCAGTAGAGATCGGTGAGATTGACCATGCCTCTGACACTGCGCATTCATTAGCATGTTGGCATGCCCACAGGAGCGTACTAACATGCTAAGGGGGCCGACGAGCCAAGGAAGGCTTGTAACTAGTTGCTGGCCTCATTAGCATGTTACAAAGGATTTTTAGAAATACTTTTTCTAAAGATCTCTTTATCTATGCTACTAGATACAGGGACAGTTAGGCAGGGATTAGCAATATGCACCCAGAACTGCTCGTGGTTCTAGGTGCATATTGCATTTGACAGGTTACCTTTAAGCCCAGAAACGCGTTGTGAACTGAGATTTTGATCAAAACGTTTTTAATCTCTTTGGGACATATGACGTGTATCTACATAATATGTTGTGTCCCTGCCTTTGATGCGGGCTAGCACACCAAGCCTGCATCTTTCCCTGCACATGTCAGCTGATTTGATCAGCCATCATAAGTCTCAGCCGCAGGTGGATTGCAGATCAGTCTGCGGCTGTTTATCAGTTAAATCCCACTGACAATATCTGACTGCGGGATTTAACATGCATCGGCAGGAAGTGCGTCATTTCTTGCTCCCATCTGTGCACCCATGATTTGATCCAAGGGTGCTAATGGGTTATAATGACAGCTGGGGGTCAGCTGATGGCCCCTGGGTCGTCTTTCACAACAATCCTGTGAACAGTGGCCACAAGCCGACGTTCATACGAGATTGTGATTTCTGCTGTACAGAGCAATGCTGATGCTGATGGCCTGCTCTGTATAACAGAAGCAATCAGACGTAACATACAGGGAGGAAATAAACTGACAACAGAGATATTTCCAAACCACACAAAATCATACAACAGATTACCAGTAAATAGATCACACACTAAGACCAGAATCACTGGCGCAATTATCAGTGATGAGAAACCAGATCCAGCACCTTATAAAGGGTGTCGGCGGCTGTGACTGGTCATTAGCAACCTGATCTCCTAGCAGCAGTTCACAAGCCAGCAGGAGTTAAGGCCCCTTTCACATTGCGTTTTACCTTCCACTCACAGGTCACGTCGGAGCATCCGTCCGGACCACCCCTCCTCCACTCCACTCTGCAAAGTGTGTTCCGGACGCATGTGCCCGACAGGGCCATTCACTGCTATGGAGCGCACTGCGTTAGCGTGTGCTCTGTTTTGTGCCATTTTGTGCACATATACGTTTTTGCAGACGGACACCCGAATGTAGACCACCTACGTTCGGGTGTCCGTCTGCAGAAATGTATATATGCACAAAATGGCACAAAACAGAGCACACGCTAACGCAGTGCGCTCCATAGCAGTGAATGGCCCTGCCGGGCGCATGCGTCTGGAACACGCTTGGCAGAGTGGGGGAGGGGCGGTCCGGACGGATGCTCAGACGGGACCTGTGAGCGGAAGGTAAAACGCAATGTGAAAGGGGCCTTAACTCCTGCTTGACTGATGATCAGTAAACATGAAACAGCCGATGCCCAGCTCTCGCTGAGCAACTGAGAGACCTAAGGTTCCCTGTCAGACTCTGCAGTGGTAATGGAGTCCAACGTCACCATGACATCTAGCGAGTGCAGACCAGAACATCGCATGACAATGTGGCTGCAGACTTATGAATCCTCTCAGCGCACACACTGTGTGCTGCGAGGATTTGCCAGTTACTGAGTCGGGACCGCAATTGTGCAATATGCATGTGCCTGGTCAGAATCTGACTAATGGGCGCAGCCTCACTCCATACAAGTATATTGAGCAAGGCTATACCCAATAGACGGCCTCACCTACTAGCCGAGCGTGCGCATTCCAGACACTTGTATTGAGCAAGGCTTGCCCTGCAAATTGGGTTCTGGCCTGGAACATGCATATTGCACCATTGCGGTCACATAACCGGTGTTCCCGACTCAGAAACAGACGAATCCTCAGAGCACGCAGTGTGTGCGCTGGGAGGGTTCACCAAGCTGCAGTCACATAAAGTGACTGTTAGAGTGACTGCAGACTTATCATATTACGCCAGACAACCCCTTTAAGTGGTGAAAAAATTGTATTTCAAAATTATATAATTTTTCATTATAGATAGAAATCTTAAAAGGGTTGTCTCACCTTGCTGTTCAGGAACTTTCCGTGGGACCGTGTGCTACTAGTTGATTGACAATTAGAAGCAATGGCATCCTCCTTCCATTGCCCAAATTGTGTGCTTTGTGATGCTACAAGCAAAGGCAGCTCTGAAGTCAGTGGTTTTGACGCTGTTCACATCCAGCAATCCAGCCAACTATAGAGCAGCTCTATAGCAAAGAGCTTGTAAGCACTGCTCTCCTTGTCTAGGAGACTGACCACCACTGATAACAGAAGAGATGGCCGGTAACGTAGGTAATGAGCAGGAAATTATAAAATTCAAAAGCCATTCATTATTGAGAACAAAGAAGATTTTTATGGTTCAATATATGTTTATTAATCAAAGAAATAGACAGTGCGACAGGACAATCAAACAGAAAAAGAAAAGGGGTAAATGACAATGAGAAGGGGGACATATTCCCCACCCCATCATAAGAATTTGTCCACATAACATCCTTATAGTAACAATGGTTATTATACGTACATTATACTATGGTCTATACATACAAATAAATTTGTAACATTTCAAGTATTTTCAACGTAAGAAAAAGAAAAGAAAGAGGAAAAAGAGAAAGAGGATAAAGACGAAAAAGAGGAAAGGAGGAAACTGAAAGTATAGTGTTGTCCCTCCTTCCTCCCCATGAGCAAAGAGGATTTTTAATAAGAAGTAAATTGCAATTTTTTATCTTTAGAAGCATTTTGCAATTTTACCCATTAAATAAATTGAGGGCTTGTAAGGACTGCGCTCCTTGCATCGGATTCACCACTTCTGATAGGCTGCAGAGGTGGTCAGAGCTTGAGAATAAGGCTCCTTTAACATTGCGTTTTACCTTCCGCTCACAGGTCCCGTCGGAGCATTTGTCCGAACCGCCCCTCCCCCACTCTGCAAAGCGTGTTCCGGACGCATGCGCCCGACAGGGCCATTCACTGTTATGGAGCGCACTGCGTTAGCGTGTGCTCTGTTTTGTGCCATTTTTTGCATATATACGTTTCTGCAGACGGACACCCGAACGTAGTGGACACAGCGACACCTGTTCACCTCAAGGGGGAGGTGCGTTCGGCATCACCGCGACGTCACTAAGCGGCCGGCCAATAGAAGCGGAGGGGCGGAGATGAGTGAGACGTAACATCCCGCCCACCTGCTTCCTTCCGCATTGCCGGCAGACGCAGGTAAGGTGATGTTACTCTTTCCTGCGGTGTCACACGGAGCGATGTGTTCTATCGCAGGAACGAGGAACAACTTCGTTACTGCTGCAGTAACGATATTTGAGAATGGACCCCCATGTCACCGATTAGCGATTTTGAATGTTTTTGCAACGATTCAAAATCGGTCATAAGTGTCACACGCAACGGCATCGTTAATGCGGCCGGATGTGCGTCACAAATTCCGTGACCCCAACGACATCGCTTTAGCGATCTCGTAGCGTGTAAAGCGGCCCTAAGACCCTGTTTATTTTTGGAGAGACATGGTGTACCATGCAGCAAAAAACTGATTTATGACGTTCTCTCCACAATGAATAAAAAGAAAACTGTATACTCACTTTGTGAAGTAGAAAACATCGCCACAAGAAACAAGTCTGAGATAAACAGTCTCTGGAGAAATTGACAACACAGAAATAATTTAGCATTTTCTCCCAGCTTGGCAGAAAGCCTTTGAACATATTTAATTACTTCCGTTTCTGTCTTATTTATCTGCATGATTTTGTTTTTATTTTATGTATTTTTTTTTTTTTTAGAGATGAGATCATTTCCATTCTCCATCCATCTTGGTTTTAGCAGTTTTAATTTTTGTTTATACTGTACGGCTCTCATGTCTTCAATTGTGACTTCTGAAAAGGATTTTTAATTTCACAATGAAAGGGGTCATCCTGTGAAGACCACCCCTCTCCATATGGTCTCAAGGCCTCATTCAGAAGTCAGTGATCTTTCAGATACACAGAAAAGTGTCCAGAATCCATAACAGTATTTTTTATCTGATTTCTATCACTTTTTAATTATTGTGTCAGTTTTTGCCATCAGTGTTTTTCAGCTATGGATAAATGAATAACTTACAAAGCTTCTCGTATCCTGTGCAATCATAATCACAGACAGAACACAGAGCTAAACAATGAGAAAACAAGCATTTAACCTCTTCACCCCCGGGCGATTTTCCGTTTTTACTTCTTCGCTCCCCTTTTTCCGAGAGCCGTAACTTTTTTATTTTTCCGTCAATCTTGCCATATAAGGGCTTATTTTTTGCGGGACGAGTTGTACTTTTAAATGAAACCATTTATTTTACCATATAGTGTACTGGAAAACAGCAAAAAAATTCCAAGTGTGTAAAGATTGCAAAAAAAGTGTGACTGCCGGATTGTTTTTGGGATATTTTATTCAGTGTTCACTATATGGTAAAACTGACGTGTTGTTATGGTGCCTCAGGTCGGTATGAGTTCCCAGACACCAAACATGTATAGGTTTACTTTTATCTAAGAGGTCAAACAAATTCACAAGTTTGTCCAAAAAAATGGTACACTTTTTGTGCCATTTTTCACAATCCATAGCGATCTCATTTTTCGGGATCTGGGTCTCAGTGATGGCTTATTTTTTGCGTCTTGAGCTGGCGTTTTTAACGGTACCATTTTTGCGGAGATGCTACATTTTGATCGCCTGTTATAGAATCGTGCACAAAATACGCGGCGACCAGTTCTTTGCAGCAGGTAAACTCTGAGCATTGCTCGAAATACACCCAATGGGCTGTAATACATTCTGTGACACGTACACGCCGCACTGTTCTGTGCTGTACTCCATTCATTTCTTTGTCCCTTTATGACACTTGGTTGTGCATTTCCGTAAATGACTAATAGACGACTCTGTAGTTTTGATCATATCTCATCTTTTGAGGAAGCTAAGGAGCTGAAGTGTGTATCCTTCTTAGTGAGATATGTTACTAAACCTGTCAGTGTGTACACAGGCAAAATGAGCACCCAAAAACTACATGGCATGCTCATGCATAAGAAGGCAAACATTGCAGGGTATATGGTATTTTTTGTTTCTTTCAAGCTTTTTATTAACTTTTCCATGTAAGAAAAAGAAGCTACAGCGCACACAGTTAGGTTGTGATGTCACAGTCAACTATTACTGATATATTTCAGTTATTAATATATTAGTAATAGGAAGCGCTACAGACTAAAGCGGGCTTTACACACTGCGATATCGGTCCCGATATCGCTAGTGTGGGTACCCGCCCCCATCTGTTGTGCGACACAGGCAAATCGCTGCCCATGCCGCACAACATCGCCCAGACCCGTCACACATACTTACCTGCGACCGGCGAACCGCCTCCTTTCTAAGGGGGCGGTCCGTGCGGCGTCACAGCGACGTCACTGAGCGGCCGCCCAATAGAAGCGGAGGGGGGGAAATGAGCGGGACGTAACATCTCGCCCACCCTCCTTCCTTCCGCATTGTGGCCGGGAGGCAGGTAAGGAGAGGTTCCTCGTTCCTTCGGTGTCACACGGAGCAATGTGAGCTGCCGCAGGAACGAGGAACAACCTCGTTACTGCTGCAGTAACGATTTTTGAGAATGGACCCCCATGTCACCGATGAGCGATTTTGCACTTTTTTGCAACGATGCAAAATCGCTCATAGGTGTCACACGCAACGGTATCGCTAATGCGGCCGGATGTGCGTCACCAATTCCGTGACCCCAACGAGTTCGCATTAGCGATGTCGTAGCGTGTAAAGCCCCCTTAAGTTATAGGGTTAGCTCTTTCTTATAATAATAATAATAATAATCTTTATTTCTATAGCGCCAACATATTCCGCAGCGCTTTACAATTCAGGAGGAACATATACATATCATATACATAAACATATACAAACAAGTAACAATTATAGAGGATACCATATTTAAAAGGAAAAATGGCAACCCTGCTCGTGAGAGCTTACAATCTACAATGAGATGGGGGGAGGGGCAAGGTACAAGTGTTTATTTAAAATGACAATCCAGCCAGCTCATGGGGGATAGATGATGGCTTCCTGGACCAGTTGACCAGAGCCTTGAGATGCATTTGGGTGCCATGGAGTTTGACGTGGGGTTATGTTCTGAGAAGTTGTAGAGGGATTAGGTGAAATTAGTTTGGCTAGGGAGTGTGATAGGCCACCCTAAAAAGATGCGTTTTTAGGGAGCGTCTGAAGCTGAGTAAGTTGTGATTTGTCCTAACTTCTTGGGGTAGAGCGTTCCAGAGGTTTGGTGCAGTTCGGAAGAAGTCTTGGATTCGGGAGTGGGAGGTTCGAATTAGTGTGGATGTTAGTCGAAAGTCATTTGCAGAGCGTAGAGAACGGGTGGGATGATAGACAGAGAGGAGGGTGGAGATGTAGGAGGGTGCTGCACTGTGGAGAGCTTTGTGGGTGAGAACAAGCAGTTTGAATTGGATCCTGTGATATATGGGCAGCCAGTGCAATGACTGGCACAGAGCAGAGGCATCCGAGTAGTGGTTAACCAGATAGGTGACCCTGGCTGCTGCATTAAGGATGGACTGTAGAGGAGAGAGTCTAGTTAGGGGGAGACCAATTAATAGAGAGTTACAGTAGTCAAGGCGAGAGTGGATCAGGGCCACGGTGAGGGTTTTTGTCGTTTCCATTGTGAGAAAGGGGCGGATTTTAGAGATGTTCTTGAGGTGCAAGCGGCAGGTGCGGGCAAGAGATTGTATGTGGGAGGTGAAGGAGAGATCAGTGTCAAGTATAACCCCCAGGCAGCGGGCTTGCGGCCTAGGACTTATCATTGTGCCACACACAGAGAGGGAGATGTCAGGTTTAGGAAGGTTGGGAGATGGAGGGAAAAGCAGAAGTTCAGTTTTGGAAAGGTTAAGTTTCAGATAGAGAGCAGACATGGTGTTGCAAACTGCAGTCAGGCAGTCACTTGTGTTCTGTAGTACAGCGGGGGTGAGCTCAGGGGATGAGGTGTATAGCTGTGTGTCATCAGCATAAAGATGGTACTGAAAGCCAAATCTGCTGATGGTCTGTCCAATTGGGGCAGTGTAGAGGGAGAACAGAAGAGGGCCAAGGACTGAACCTTGAGGGACCCCAACAGTGAGAGGGAGAGGAGAAGATGTGGAGCCAGCAAATGATACACTGAACGAGCGGCCAGAAAGATAGGAAGAGAACCAGGAAAGAACAGTGTCCTTTAGGCCAATAGAATGGAGCAAAGAGAGAAGGAGATGGTGGTCAACAGTGTCGAAGGCTGCAGAAAGGTCAAGAAGAATAAGCAGAGAGTGGTCACCGTTACGTTTTGCTGTCAATAGGTCATTGGTCACTTTGACAAGGGCAGTTTCTGTTGAGTGTAAAGGGCGGAAGCCAGACTGTAAAGGATCTAGAAGAGAGTGAGAGGAGAGGTAGCGGGTAAGACGAGAGTAGACCAGGCGCTCCAAGAGTTTAGAGATGAAGGAGAGATTGGAGACTGGTCTGTAGTTGCTTGTGCAGGACGGATCAAGGGAAGTTTTTTTTAATAATGGAGTAATAATAGAGTGTTTGAGGGAGGAAGGGAAGATACCAGAAGAGAGAGAGAGATTGAAGATTTTAGTTAGGTGAGTGGTGACAACCGGAGAGAGTGTCTGGAGTAGGCGTGAGGGGAAGGGATCAGTAGAGCAAGTGGTAGGACGAGAAGAAGAGAGGAGCCTGGAGACTTCCTCCTCTGTGACTGGGTCAAATGTGGAAAGTGAGCTGGATGGGATGTGGCGAGGGATGGGATTCACAAAGCTTGGTGACTGGGAGCTGATCTCTTGGTGGATGTTTTCTATTTTCTCTGTGAAATACGAGGCCAGGTCATCTTGCCTCGTCATTCTTAGGCCCCCCCCCAGGTCATTCTTAGGCCCCCTTCACACGCACGTGTCTCCGGTACGTGCTAGGTCCGTGGCCGCATGTACCGGAGACACGGGCACACGTAAACCCATTAAATTCAATGGGTTTATGTGCACGCACGTGTTCAGCCATTGGCCCGTGCCTCCGTGTGGAGCAGACGTGAGCCCTTGTGCTCCATACGGAGGCATGTCCGTTATTCTCCGGCAGCACGGGTGTCACGCGGCCCGCACACGTACCACACGGATGTAGTGTGGATGCGGGCCCACGTGACACATGCTGGAGAAACACACGTGTCATTTTAAAAATAAAAAAAACACATACTCACCTCCACCAGCTTAGCAGTCTCTGCCGCGGCTGTTACCTACATCCAACCCCCAGTGAATTTGAACAATGCATCATCTTCACTGGGGGCCGGAAGCAGCATCAGCGGGGCATGGCCTGTGCCGGACACTGTCATTCAGGACCACAGACATCTCCGGAAGAAACAGGTAAGCCGGGGCTTTCCGTTCTCCGTGTGTTATTACATATAACACACAGAGAACACGCATGTACCACAAATATGGCACACGGGGAGCAAACCACCCCTTTAATACGTACGTGAAAAAACGGTATGCTTTTTTCACGTGCGTGTGAAGGGGGCCTTAAAGGGGTTGTCTGGCCTTTGGCTACAAGTCTGTAGTTTCTCTATGTAACTGCAAACTTAGGAGTCCTCACATGGCGCTCACTGCGTGCTTTGAGGATTCTTCAGTGCCAGCATCAGGAGTGGTGAGTACGTAGCCGCAAGTATGTGATTTGCATACATGCAGTCACGTGCCGACTGATGGGTGTAGCCTCGCTCAATGCAAGTGTAATAAACAAGGCCGGATATAGTCTAGTTGGACTGTGAACGGAAGTATGCAAATCGCGTACTTGCTGTCATTTCATGGCCCACTCCCGATGCTGGCACCCCGAGATTCCTGACAGCAGTATAGCAACGTATAGCTGGTTTTAGATTCTAAAAACTTTGTGAGCGGTTTTCATGTAAAGATGACATTCTCACCACCTTCAACCACCACTAGAGGGAGCATGGGAGATTACAGCATACATTGAACAGTATGTGGTAAGCTTCAAAACTCCCTCCAGTGGTTTATATATTTTATGCTATACGTAGGCTATACCTTAGAAATGTATCAATTAATTTGTCTATGTTCTAGTCATTTGATAAATATCTTTATGTAACAGTTTTGGCATTAGCCCTTCAATGTATAACGCCAGAGAAGGCAGAAGCACAGACGACTGATTCTACTTTCTCTCTCTGGATCCCGGCTTCCATCCTGTAGCTCCATCCTGGTTCGTGCTGCATCTGATTTATAGAAGATGTTTTATGATTAAATGCAGACCACTGGATGTTAAAATGCTATTAGTGGCCTAAAGGGGTTAAATAAGAATCATTCTTGGATTGGAGCATCCAATAACCATAGCAGTTAGTTTATCCATTTGTTTTACAATGTATACCATGACTTAGTGGTTATTATTTGTTTGTTTTATTAGCACTGAAGATGAATGGCAGCATGTGTAGGTTTTTACGGGTTAGGCCCAGGGGTTTATCTATAGTGGGTGCAGGGGTTCTGTTGCATTTGAGCCCAAAAGACTAAAACTGTGTTACCACATAAGTTTTTAGTGAGTTTTTGATTATGTAGATTTTCTGAAGCATTTAAGAAAATTAGGTTACTTGCATTTTGAGTGCATCTTGTATATGCTTTTTTATTGTGTTTTTGATGCTGCCATTTTTTGCTGTGTCATGTTTTACATAAAACTGCTTTGTTTTTCATCCTTCCTAGTACAGTACAGTGGATCCTTGGTTTACGAGAACAATCCGTTCTGGGAGTGTGCTTGTAAACCAAGTTACTCGTCTAGCAAAGCAAAATTTCACATAGGAAATAATGCAAGCTCAGACAATTCATTCCACAACTTGTGCAATGTCACCTATTGTGCCTTTACAAACACGCACAAACAAACACACACACACACACACACTATGCTCACCTTACCCACTGTTCCCTCGCCGGCCACCTGGTTCTTGTAGGTATGTGTATCCGGTAACCATTGTGACGATGCAGCAGCTTCTGCTGTCAGCGTCCACGTCATATGCAGGAGTGGCTTGCCTCTGATTAGCCAGAGCGCTGACGTCAAAGGCATGAGCTGCTTGCCTCTGATTGGCCAGCACGCTGCCTCTGAGAAGCGGCTGACAGCGGAAGTTCCTCCATCGTCGCGATGGTTACCCGATACACATCCTATACTGGCAAACCACAAGAACCAGGAGGCCGGTGAGGGAACGGAAGGTAAGGTGAGCATAATATGTGTGTGTGTGCGCGTGGACTGCAAGAGCGGGTCAGAGCACGGTTAAAGTACGGAACCGGAAGTGTGTGCGGTGAGTATTTGCTCGTACAGCAAAGCATTGCTCGTAAACAGAGTTACAAATTTACAGCAAGCTTTGCTCGTATAGCGAAATACTTGCACACCAAGTTACTCGTAAACCGAGGTTCCACTATACTTGGCTTTTACAAAACTTCATGTACAGATTACATGCGTTATTAGTGTATTTGCACATATGCATTGTTACCTGTGGATTTTCCGCATCTATTGCAATTCTATGGGGGAACTCTGCACATAAAATATAGCATACGCCCAAGAGAAATTGACATGTGAATTTGAACCACGCAAAGCAGATCAGTTTTCGCTGAAATAAAAGTAAGGACAATGGGCAGGAGATTTCTATAAATCTATAAATCCCATTCACTTTGTTGAAACTGATTAGATGCTGCATTTTTTCCTCAGCAACAATACACAGTGTTATAAACTAATCAATATTCATTGTGGGAAAATAGCCAAAGAGACGCAAAAGGTCCCCATGGAGTTAATGAGTAGAGATGAGCGGTCCCGTGGAAATTTGAGTTCTGGGAGCTCCACCGGACTTTAGATAAAGTTCGGTTTGGGTCCCGGACTTGACCTGACCCTCAATGGAAGTCACTGATTGGGCAGTTCAGGTCTCCACCCACATGCAGCCAGCCATAAACAGATCAATTCCCGGGGCTGGTGGGTGGGGTTTTTCCATTTTTTTTGGGGAGTGCACACTTCAGCTGATGATGCTGTTGTTACCACCAGTGTGAGCAGATCAAACTCTGAAAGCGTCTCACGCTGGGCTGAGCACCCAGCCTACCCGAGTACAGCATACGTAAAGCACCCGAACTCTGTTTTTTGTAAAATCGGGTTAGCTAATCTACCGTGTTTCCCCGAAAGTAAGACAGTGTCTTACATTCTTTTTACCCCCAAAAGTGCCACTATGTCTTACTTTCGGGGTATGTCTTATATTGGAAAAAATCCCACAGCAATCGCAGCAACTCTCCATGCAATATACCGTATGGGGACTTTCCGCGATTGCGCCCTAAGTGTACCGCAAGTTAAGGAAACTTAACCACCAGCGGCTGCACATGAGGGCACTGAGGCTGCGTGATTTTGTATGTTGTCCATGGTCCTGATGGACCACGGACAACATTACTGCAATATTTCAACATTTCTCGGTAGCCGAGCGTTCAGCTGAGCGCCCGACCGCCGGCATGTGTCAGCTCTCAGCTGAGCGCTCAGCCGCCGGCATGTCAGGGCGTTCAGCTGAGCGCCAGACCGCCGGCATGTGTCAGCTCTCAGCTGAGCGCTAAGCCGCCAGCATGTCAGGGCTCTCAGCTGAGAGCTGTCACATGCCGGCGGCATGTCAGGGCGCTCAGCTGAGCGCTCGGCCGCCGGCATGTTAGGGCGCTCAGCTGAGCGCTTTGCCGCCGGCATGTCAGGGCTCTCAGCTGAGAGCTGTCACATGCCGGCGGCATGTCAGGGCGCTCAGCTGAGCACTCGGCCGCCGGCATGTTAGGGCGCTCAGCTGAGCGCTTTGCCGCCGGCATGTCAGGGCTCTCAGCTGAGAGCTGTCACATGCCGGCGGCATGTCAGGGCGCTAAGCTGAGCGCTCGGCCGCCGGCATGTTAGGGCGCTCAGCTGAGCGCTCGGCCGCCGGCATGTTAGGGCGCTCAGCTGAGCGCTTTGCCGCCGGCAAGTCAGGGTGCTCAGCTGAGCGCTTTGCCGCCGGCATGTCAGGGCTCTCAGCTGAGAGCTGTCACATGCCGGCGGCATGTCAGGGCGCTCAGCTGAGCGCTCGGCCGCCGGCATGTTAGGACGCTCAGCTGAGTGCTTTGCCGCCGGCATGTCAGGGCTCTCAGCTGAGAGCTGTCACATGCCGGCGGCATGTCAGGGCGCTCAGCTGAGCGCTCGGCCGCCGGCATGTTAGGGCGCTCAGCTGAGCGCTTTGCCGCTGGCATGTCAGGGCTCTCAGCTGAGAGCTGTCACATGCCGGCGGCATGTCAGGGCGCTCAGCTGAGCGCTCGGCCGCCGGCATGTTAGGGCGCTCAGCTGAGCGCTTTGCCGCCGGCAAGTCAGGGCGCTCAGCTGAGTGCTTTGCCGCCGGCATGTTAGGGCGCTCAGCTGAGCGCTTTGCCGCCGGCAAGTCAGGGCGCTCATCTGAGAGCTGTCACATGCCGGCGGCATGTCAGGGCTCTCAGCTGAGCGCTCGGCCGCTATAACTGTACTGTAAAGAAGAAAAAAAAAAAATAAATAAACTTTTACTACGTCTTACTTTCGGGGTACGTCTTACATTAGCCGACCCCCCCAAAACCCCCACTACGTCCTACTATCGGGGGTGTCTTACTATCGGGGAAACACGGTATGAGAATACCAATACTATTAAGGACCCATAACCATTGTTTGGCCCTGCTGTTTGATTTTTTTTTGCATTTGGGCCCACGAGCGATAAATTAGGCCTCATTCATACGTTACTAATTTTTCTCATATGCAGAAAACAGTTGGATTTTCATCAGTGTTTTTTTTCATCTCTGTTATTTTTTGTGGATCACTCGATCTGGAAAAAAACACGGACATGTTAACAGCTACAGACTACTAATAGTTAAGGGTGCTATCTATGAAAAACATGGATAGAAAATGTAGGGGACTCGCAGATGTCTAGATGAGACCTTACACGACTGGTTAAAGAAGCTCTATGCATATGTGCGTGTGGTGTAGTGTGAGTTTATTATAGGGGTTATCTAGACTTAGTCAATCCGTCTCGATCCGTATGATTCTCGCTTTTAAAATAACATTGCTATCTCTGGTGCCAGCATCGTTCCAATGGTGTCACCAGGTGTCACCACTGTCTCTCCTGGGCTTGCATAACAGTGTTATGTTAGTGTCACACGATCCATGTTGCCAATCAGTGGTCACTTCCATGTCCTCACCTTCAGTATTGTCAACATGTACTGTGACATTGTAAAGCAGAGCATAATCCCCTCCTTTTGTTTTCCAACTTGAGAATGACCCCAAACACACCTCCAAGACAACCACTGCCTTGCTAAAGAAACGGAGGGTAAACGTGCTGGACCCTCTAAGCATGTTACCAGACCTAAACCCTATTGAGCATATGTGGGGCCTCCTAAAATGGAAAATGGAAGAGCACAAGGTCTCTTGCATCCACCAGCTCACTGATGTCGTCATGGTGGATGTTAGAGGATCCAGCGGCTCCTGTGAATCATAGAATGGTAGAGTTGGAATGGACCTCAAGGGCCATCAGGTCCAACCCCCTGTGAGTGCAGGTTTTCCTAAATCATCCCAGCTACTCGTATGTTTATCCAGCTTCCGCTTGAAGATTTCCATTGATAGAGAGCTCACCACCTCCCGTGGTCGCCTGTTCCACTCTCTGACTGCCCTCACTGTCAGAAAGATTTTCCTAATGTCTAATCTGAATCTCCTTCCTTTTAGTTTCATCCCATTATTTCTTGTACTTCCTTGTGCTAATGAGAATAGGGTAGTTCCCTCTGCACTGTGACTACCTTTCAGAAATGTGTAGACCGCTATTAAGTCTCCTCTCAGCCTTCTTTTTTTTACAAAATAAACATTCCTAGTTCTCTTAGCCGTTCTTCATAGGACATGGTTTGCAGACCTTCTATCATCTTAGTTGCTCTTCTTTGGGACTTGCTACAATATATTGATGTCGTTCTTGAATTGGGGTGCCCGGAACTGTACATAGTATTCCAGGTGGGGTCTGACCAGGGCAGACTTTAGGGCCATAATTACCTCTCTTGATCTAGATTCAATGCTCTAGTGACCTCCATGCCCAAGAGAGTTAAGACCGAGCTAGAAAATAATGGTGGCCACACAAAATATTGACACTTTGGGCACAATTTGGCCATTTTCACTTAGGGGTGTACTTATTTTTTTGCCAGCGGTTTAGACATTAATGGCTGTGTGTTGAGTTATCTAAAGGGCACCAAATTTACACTGCTATACAAGCTGTACACTGACCACTTTACATGGTATCAAAGTGTCAGATCTTCAGTGTTGGCCCATGAAAAGATATACCGTAATAAAATTTTTACAAAAATGCTAGCAGTGTACTCACTTTTGTGATATAATGAATGTTGGTGCACCGTAGGAATTAATTATAATGAGCTTCTAAATATAATTTCTTTAGCGTTTGCATGCATTTAACTATTTTTGATATTTTATAGCATTGTATATTCATTTAGTTAAATATATTTTAATTATATCTTCTATTATAACATAATTAAATTATATACTTTATATTGATTTTTACATACACTCGGGAAGTCTTTTAATAAGTGAATTGACAATAGTGCTTTATACCTCATTATTCACCTTGAAAATCCAGTGGTAAATTGTAATAATCTAAGTTTGGTAATATAAAATCTTAAGGCCGCTTTACACGCAACAACATCACTAACGAGATGTCGTTGGGGTCACGGAATTCGCGACGCACATCCGGCCTTGTTAGCGACGTTGTTGCGTGTGAAACGCACGAATGACAGTTAACGATCAAAATTACTCACCTAATCGTTGATCGTTGACGCAGGTTGTTCGTTGTTCCTGCAGCAGCACACATCGCTATGTGTGACACCGCAGGAACGAGGAACAACCTCGTACCTGTGGCCGCCCGCAATGAGGAAGGAAGGAGGTGGGCGGGATTTTGTCCCGCTCATCTCCGCCCCTCCGCTTCTATTGGGCGGCCGCTTAGTGACGTCGCTGTGCCGCCGAACGAACAGCCCTCCCTTAGAAAGGAGGCAGTTCGCCAGCCACAGTGACATCGCTAGGCAGGTACGTAGTGTGACGGGTGTAAGTGATGTTGTGCGCCACGGGCAGCGATTTCCCCGTGACGCACAACCGACGGGGGGTGGGTACGCTCGCTAGCAATATCGATAGCGATATCGCTGCGTGTAAAGTGCCCTTTAGTCTGTATTACAAACACATTGTGTCTTCTTTCTTTCTGCCACTGGTGAAATTCGTCTGTCAGGTAGGGATGATGATGCAATGCAAGCAGCAGTGCAAGCAGGTTTCTGACCAGAGTAATAGATGAACTATTTAAAGAAGGCCTTCCATTGCGATTTCTTTTAATGAATCTGGGTATATGTGTCATGAGTTGACAGTCAGGATAGCGGGGGACAAGTGCTCCTTTTCTGTTCCTCACGCTCGGGGACACTAACCTCAGGGTTACTTCTGATATTAGAGATGTCTGAGTCCCATTCCTGGCTATGCTCCTGACCAGTGCTACTCTTATACCCCCCTCTCACAGGGAAGGACAAGGCAGGAGTATGATGGAAAACAGATAAAGATAGACAAGGGAAAACTAAAACTCTGATACACTACACACACAGGAATAGACAGGAATGAGAGACTCAGGAGAAAAGCAAGAGCAGGAAGGTAACTACAAAAAGGCAACAAGGGTTAACTCCTTAACTGCACTCAGCAACAAGTATAACAACTACCAAATAGTCTGGATCACAACACCTCACCAGACCAGCTAAGGTAAACTATAGCTGACATAGGTGGAAGGATCTAGCCAGCATATATAGGAGGGGAGAAGATGTAATTGGCTTCCCCACAACATGTGTTAAAATGAGATCAACAAGCAGACCAGCAGAGATTAATTGTTGCTAGCCTGCCTATGAATTACCACTATGCATGTCAACGCCTGAGTCTGCCTTCGTTAATTACAGAAAGCGGAAAAGTTATTGGACGGAATGTCAGAATCTGTAGTCTGAATAAAACCCGACGCTGCCATGACAGTTGGTGAAATTTGTAAAATCTCTTTGTGATAATATGTGCAAGTAGTGTAGTGATTTGTGTTAATATACTCATTGAGTCTCCAGGATCCAGCACCATTCTCTTCTCAGTGACAACACTTCAAAATCTTTAGAACAAACTGCACTCGTGAGACTCGGATGGGGCTTTTACACTAACAGCCTGTGGCCCCTGTGCAAGAAATGTGTCTGGGGCCTCCTCCTTTTATATACATACTGTCTATGTATATGTGTATACGTGTATGAGTAAAATTATTTATATTTATATATATATATATATATATGTGTGTGTGTATGTATATATATATATGTATATATATATATATATATATATATATATATATATATGTACACACATATAACATAATCTCCTTTATTATTACATATATTACCACCTCTTATTATATAGCGCCCTCTCTTGTTATGTGCAGCACCATGACCCTCCTGAAGTAGATAAGTAGATGGAGGAAAAGGGTTAATCCGCACTGCCAGAAGAAGATCACTGAACATCGATGGAGAGTAAAAATATCTGATGTTATTGTTCTACGCGTTTCAGAGCTGTATAACTCCTTCAGGAACAAAATCAATAATGTACATAAAGGAGGACACTATCTAATTAGGGACCTATTTAGTATGTTCTGTTCTAATCCCCAAAACCAGAAATGGACATGCTCTGAGTCTCGCAGATCTCATTATCAGATCCATGATTTTCACAGATATGTAAATGGATCTATGAAATCTATGATTCTGTCTACTGTCCGATAAAAATATCGGGCAGCACAGAACAAAAAATTCCCTATACTGCGCGCCTGAATACAAATATATCTCACTATTAATATACAAGTAGTACAATTAGTGAATGCGATTTCTGAAATCTCGTACACACACTGCTTATTTTTTCCTTGCAGATTTACAGCAAATTAAAATCTTCAGGATCTCAATTCTTGCAGCTTATTTTGAGCATATTTCATCAATAGATATAAGTGGGGAAAAATACGCAACAAAAACACATGTAAAAACACAAAAACACATCGAAACATTTTGTTTATGCAGCGGTTTTCCCTCCAAAACATAAGAATTTGCAGCAGAATTTTCTGCTGCAAATCCTAAACTTGTGCACATGGCCTAAAGGGTGCTTTACACGCTGCGACATCGCTAACGATATATCGTCGGGATCATGTCGTTAGTGACGCACATCCGGCGCCGTTAGCGACATCGCAGCATTTGACACCAAGGAGCGACAATCAACGAGCGCAAAAACGTGAAAAATCGTTGATCATTGACACGTCGTTCATTTCTTTAATATCGTTACTGCTGCACGTACGATGTTGTTCGTCGTTCCTGCGGCAGCACACATCGCTGTGTGTGACATCGCAGGAACGACGAACATCTCCTTACCTGCATCCACCAGCAATGAGGAAGGAAGGAGGTGGGCGGCATGTTCCAGCCGCTCATCTCCGCCCCTCCTCTGCTATTGGGCGGCTGCCGTGTGACGCCGCACAAACTGCCCCCCTTAGAAATGAGGTGGATCGCCGGCCAGAGCGACGTCGCAGGGAAGGTAAGTCCGTGTGAAGGGTGTAAGCGATGTTGTGCGCCACGGGCAGCGATTTGCCCGTGTCGCACAACCGACGGGGCGGGTACGCTCGCTAGTGATATCGGTACCGATATCGCAGCGTGTAAAGTACCCTTTAGTCCCGGTCCTGTGTCCCCTCCCTCCCACATTCATTATAATCCTTGATAGCATCATTATGATTTAGGGGGTGAAAGAAGACGTTATCAATGCCTTATAATTAATTGTGGGGTGGGAAACGACGTTATCAGGTACATAGCAAAATTTGGGCATTGCCCCCCAGCTCCATGTTGCTCAGGTGTATGGGCCCTTGTAGCATTCTAGATCCTATAAAGACATGTTCATCCCCATATAATGATAACCCACTTACTGGAATAATGTCCCCCATGCTTGCCCCATTCTATAATAATATTTCCCATCCTGGGCCTCTTTTTGGTAAAATGGCCCTATTCTGGGCTCCTTCATGGTATAATGTCCCCCATCATGTGCCCCTTCATAGTAAAATGTCACCCTTCCTAGGCCCCATCCTATAATAATGTTCCCCAGTCTGAGCTCCTTTTTGGTAAGATGTTCCCCATCCTGGGCCCATTCATGGTAAAAATGTCTTCCATTTTGGGTTCCTTCATTATATGTCCCCCATCCTGGGCCCTTCAAGTAATAATGTTTCCAGTTCTTCCTCAACACGTTTAAAAAAAAAACAAAAAAAAAAACAAGTTTCTTCTCACCTTCCTCTGTTTCTGTGCTGCCCTGTGTCCCCTTCAGTAGTCTGTGAAAGAGCTGGCAGCTGACATCAGCTTGCCCGGCATGATGCATGCATGATGTCACTGCCATGCGCAACCTATGACTGCATGCCGATGTCAGCTGCTAGCTTATGATTGGTTGGTGGCATGTATTGCAGCGCAGGGAGCCTTGCGCACCTCTGAGCTCCTGTGCAGCTGCAACGATGATATGTCCACCCCTGCTATGGAGCGTCAGAATGAGGGACCACAAGGTCATATTGTAAAATAGACTTCCAGCATAGAGTAGCAGCGCTGGAGATAGCACTGCCGAGGACAGGTGAGTAAAAAGTTCCTGATCTGATGTAATGGATATCACATGGAGAACACACGTGTGCCAAAATCATATGCACCTTCAACACGAACTATAAAAAACTTGTGTTTTTACCTTGGATGTGTGAAGGGGGCCTTGTGTAGAGCTTGTGTGGATTTTTTTCATGCGGATTCAGGCAGACGTCCTGTGCACATAGCATAATGAAGATCTGCTTTCTGAAGAATCCCTTTATGAATATCGCTTGACGCGAGCCACCATTACCACCATTAACCTCCTGGTTTCTGTTTATTGATCACTTCCTTTTTATTCCTCCTGACACGTCTTTGGCCCCACTAACTATATTGCTTGTATATTATGTTATTATATAGACAATCTGGTCCAATTAGTGAGTTGATTTAGTTCAGATAATAGACTGCAATGATTACTGGGGAGTAGTTTTATTATCTATAGATAAGATATTGATCTTTTTTTCCAAATAGAAATCCTTATGGGAACGCATTTCTTTGTACTAGCATATTATGTCATTACATTTAAGACGATTACTGTATTCTGTTATGACTTTTTTATAATCGTATTTGTTCCCATTTTGTGAATGAGACAAACTTGATCAGGGAGGCTGCAAAGATTAAGACTGTGTGCGCACGCTGCGTTTTTTTGTCGTGTTTTTGCTTTGATAGCAGCCTTCAGCTCTTCTGCATTGTTGGGTCAGGTGTCTCTCAGTTTCCTCTTGACAATACCCTATAGATTTTCTATGAGATTTAGGTCAGGTGAGTTTGCTGGCCAATCAAAGACAGTGATATTGTGGATAATTTGACATCAGATATTATAGATATGTAATGTAAAATTTACCATATACAAGGATTAGGACTCGCTGCCAGGTGGAAATGAACTTTACTCCTCCCAGCATCTTTCGGTTATCAGTCACGGGGCGGAGTTGGTGCGACTTCAGTCACCACTCTGTTCATGGAAAGTGGCGGCAGACAGTGTCCTCTAATACTGAGCTGCTTTAAAATTATAGCCGCCACTCTCTATACACGAAGAATAGACTAATGCATCGATAGAACTAGTACGCCAAACTAATGGGCATCTAAATGAGCCCTAAAGTTCTTCTTCCACTGAAGGCAATAGGTGCAGACTTCATTGGAAAGAATCGAGTCCTGAGATCATTGCTTTACTATATATCATAGTTTCATTTACATTTCTTTTCTTTGCATTGTCAGCTTAAAGGGAACCTGTCACCACTTTTTTGGCGTATAAGCTGCGGCCACCACCACCGATCTCTTATATACAGCATTCTAACATGCTATATATAAGAGCCCAGGCCGCTGTGAGAACATAAACACTTTATAATACTTACTTAACAGTTGCGCGGTTGGCCATATGGGCGTCTCCGTTCTCCGGTGCCGCCTCTTTCGGCCATCTTTGTTTTCTTTCTCTAGCCGCGGTGCATGACGCGTCAGACGTCATCCACACTCGCTGGCATTCAGGTCCTGAGCAGGGCAGATCAAAGTATTGTAGTGCGCCTGTGCAGGACCGGCGAGTACGTATGACGTAGACGCGTCATGCACACAGGCTTCAGAAATAGGACGAAGACGGCCGAAAGAGGAGGTGCTGGCACCGGACAACGGTGACGCCCATATGGCCAACCGCGCGACCGTTAGGTGAGTATTATAAAGTGTTTTTTATGTTCTCACAGCCGCCTGGGCTTTTATATACAGCATGTTAGAATGTTGTATATAAGAGCCCAGTGGTCGTGGCCGCAGCTTATACGCCAAAAAAGTGGTGACAGGTTCCCTTTAAAAATGAAAGCTGTGTGGTAGATAGGGTTTATATAGATGAATTGGGCATGTTTGTAGCTGCGGAACTTTATTTAACCAAGAACTTTGATAAAGGATATTGCTTGGAAGGAGAATACAAGCTGTTCACAGAGAATGCACCACACATCATCATTCTCAGGGCCAAAATGATGTTTGGTTTTAAATTCAATTTAGAATTAAGGAGAATAAAGCTTCTTTGTTTTATCGATTTCCATTTACACAAATGAAGCTTTAAAGAGCGTGTGTAACTCTAGTACACAACCACGTCATTCTGCAATGCCGAGGACGAGGCAGCCCGCTCCCGGCTCAGACCTTACAGAGCAAAATAGAAGCAGCAGAGAGACAAATGGTTAATATTTTATGAGGGTGAAGAAAAAAAAAACTTTTTTTTTCCCATCATTACTTTATTGGCTGCTCCTTGGGACTACTCTGTATATTAATTCAATTACGTGTATATTTAGTTTCATTTTATTCTCAATTAGGATGTTTTATTACTGCTAGAAATGTCATTGCTTGTCAGATGAGAACCGGCGACAAGTCGTTAAGATTCCTCAGGCTATAATGTATTCCTACTGAAGACAGGTAATTGGATTGCTACAAGCCCCGCACCTTTTCCAAGGGCATTGTATTATAACTGCAAGCATGATACTACAATAAAAAAGAAACTGGCTGTATAGCGATTCATTGCTCTAATAGATGTATAATGAGTGTGTGGCAATGATTTTTATACCCGATGAACTTATATATTTATGTAACATGGCGCTTTCTTTTCCATTACATTGTGTTCACGTCTCTGTTATGGAATAATGCCGCAGTGACTCATGAATTACAGCATTTCTACCATCTAGTGAGAAATTATTTACTTTTGTATAGATGATCCTATTGAGTTCCATCACCTTTTTTTTACCGCAAAGGTCACAAACTAATTTGGGCTTATTCAGAATCTTATGTTCAATCTATTTTTATTGAGAGAATAGAAAAATCCAAAAAGTTAACACAATATATGTAATGTCGTTTGTACAGAATTGAATCTAGTTGTTACCAAAGGTCAAAACATCTTATAAACCTATCACCTGTAACAGATTATTGAACAACCCCTCAATTACTTCGAGGCACGTACTGAAAAATTATGTCAACACTCATGTTCCTAATAGAAATAAAGGGGTTCTCTATATCTAATGAAATACAAGTATAAACTAAGAAGTTAGGTGCCCTATAAAACCAGGCTCCCCGTTCAGTCTAAAGGATTTTAATATTGTATTTAGACTTTTCTTTGAGAACCTAAAAATCTAAGGAAAACTAACATTGAGTGTGTAAAGACATGTAAGAAATCACGAGAAAGAGAAACAAAAACAAAACAAGAGAGAAGAGGGGGAAGGTATTAAATCAGAAAAGATAGGTACCAGAGAGAGTGTTTGAGGGAAAAGAGGGGAAGGGGCGTATGGGAAGGAAAGGGCGAGGTATAGGGGTCAGAGGGCCCTCCAAAAGCTGCCAATCGAGCAGTGCCTCAATCCGTCTTGTATATGGCACATCTCTAACCACTCCCTCGCTGCTCCTACCCAGTCCCTGACGGGTAGGATCAGGACTCTAAAGAAACAATTTATGAAAATCTGGAGGGTCCCTAAACAGAATCCAGGTCCTACAAAATTTTTCACTAGTGCCAGCAATGTCGGCGGAGAGCTCCTCCATCCTACAAATGTTCGCCATCTCCGTATACCATTCGGAGATAGGAGGAGTAGTAGAGGTCTTCCAATACCTCGGAATGATGGAGCGCGCCGCCGCCAGGCAGAAACGTAGAATATCACGCTTATGATATGCAATTGAGTGAGGCAAGATGGAGAGTAGTGCAATCTTAGGACAGTTCTCCACAGTTTTCCCAGTGACAAGCTGGTAGTTTGTAAGAACTTTCTCCCATAACTGTTTCACCCCGTCACAATCCCACCACACATGTATCGTTGTACCAACTTCTCGTCCACATCTCCAACATAGCGCTGATACCGAGGGAAATATGGTATGTAATTTAGCCGGAAACTGGTACCAAAGTGTCAATATTTTAAAGCTCTTTTCCTGTGCAGAGCACGTAAATGACAATTTATGGGTAAATAGGAAACACTTTTCCCACTCAACTGCCGTATTCAGAATCTTTAAAACTCTAGAGATGGGTGAATAGTAACTATTTGTGTTTTTGGAAAATTCTTAACGAGTATCGAGTACTATTCCTGTATTTGTCACGACAAGAAAAATGATCGGGTTCCCCACTGACTTGCATTAGGTTCATTCTTTATGACGAATACCAGAATAGTACTTTGGGATTTGTTATGAATAATTTGAACACAAATAGTTACTGAAAAAGGATAAAGTGGCGAGTCCCATAATTAAAATCTTCATCTTTATTCAGCAAATTTTTAAAACATCATGTTGGTTGAATTATAGTCTCAACATGTTTCAGGAAAACTTGCCCTAGTCACTGAGATCTGAGATTTAAAAATTTGCTGAATAAAGATGAAGATTTTAATTATGGGACTCGCTACTTTATCCTTTTTCATGAGAAGCTTTGGAGTCTAAACTGTGGCTGGACACCCAGACAAACAAAGTGGACTACATCACTCAATTAAGACACGGTGAGGCACGGTTATATATATAATTTCTGATGAATAGTTACTATTCACCCATCATTGCTAATTATTAGTGATGAGTGGATACCAAGTATTTGGGTTCGGGTTATTCATGCCAAATACCTAGTACTATTCCAGTATTCGTCAAGAATAACAAATCTAATGCAAGTCAATGGGGAACCTGAGTATTTTTGTGGGAAATCTTCAAGAAAAATCCTTTGGTTTCCCATTGACTTGCATTAAGTTCACTATTCGTGATGAATACTGGAATTGTACGAATAACCCAAACCCAAATATTTAGTATTCGCTCATCACTACTAATTATATTAGTTCTTATTTACCCACATTAAAATCGCTTTTATCATGCTTCTGTGTGTTTTCAGCTCAGATTCCTTCTACATATTTTTTCATGACCTCCTTTTACCCATGGGCAGCACGGTGGCTCAGTCGTTAGCTGGGTGGTCCTGAGTTCGAATCCCACCAAGGACAACAGCCGCAAGGAGTTTGTATGTTCTCCCCGTGTTTGCGTGGGTTTCCTCTGGGTTCTCCGGTTTCCTGCCACACCACAAATATATACAGTTAGGGAATTTAGATTGTGAACCCCAATAGGGACAGCATTCCTGATGTATGTAAAGCGTTGTGGAATATGTTAGCGCTATATAAATTTTTATATAAAAATGTAAAAAAATATTTTTTTTGTAGCCAGCTGTCAATTAATTTTTTTAGTGATGACAGTTTTAATATGATGGCAACACTGTGTAGATGTGGTCACTGGTTGATATTGAACTTGTCTATGATAATAAGTAACAAAATGGTCATAATTATGCTAACGTATATGGCCAGTGTCATGATTGACTCCTGGCTCAGCTGGAGCTGAGCCTTTTATTTAGTTTCACTTCTGATGCAAGTCACGTTAGGGGTTAATCCTTTCTGCCTCGTTCTGGAGGTTAGGGCACTGTTTCTCTTGGACTTCGCCAGTGATACTTCTGGCTCTGCTGTATTCTGCTCTTGAGTGACCTGTTGTCTGCCCTGCCCCCTCCTGACCTCCGTGTTCACCTGACCTGTTAACCTCATCTGTTGTCTGTTTCCATCAGTGTCTCTCCTGCTGTCTCCCTGTTCGTTCCTTATCTGTTTACCTTAATTCTGCTTGTCTTCCCACTCCCCCTAACTTCTAGGCTCTGATTTCCCGGCTACTGACTATTTGCTTCCCTCTGACTACGTTTAGACTTTGCCCTTGTGTACTTACAAGACCTCATGTTGTGACACGGCTTTCTGACGATTCTACTGCCATCTGGTGGGCTTGACTAGTATTACCTCTGCTAGGGAATTCTCTGCCCATACGTTTCCTCTACTTTTACGTCCCCTAGTGGTTTACCAGCTAACTACCTTCTCAGATAGTTTCAGGAATCCTCTCAGTCCCACATTACTGTGCTGTACTGCTATTGTACATCTTAGAGTACAGCGTGACATTATCACTGGCCCGTACATTTTTATCCCTATGGATCCGTTACGTATCCTTACGGATCAGATGTCTAATTTGACTCAAATGATCCAGGACTTATCCATTGAGCATAGAGCCCTAGCCTCTTCCCATACTCAACTCCAGGGGGAGCTTGCTGCTGCAGTAAAGGCTTTCCAGGGTTCCATGACTCAATCACAGCCCGGTCCCGTAGATGTATCATTTCATTCTCCAGAACCCACGGTCATGCTCCCGGATAAGTTTTCCGGAGAGAAGGAGAGGTTTCACTCGTTTCAGGAGAGCTGTAAATTACTTTTTTCTCTTAGACCCCGTTCCTCTGGGGATGATAGTCAGCGGGTGGGGATAATAATTTCCTTGCTTAGGGAGGGACCTCAGACTTGGGCCTTTTCTTTACCTCCGACAGCCCCTGAGTGTATGTCTGTGGATAGGTTTTTTGATGCCCTAGGACTTATTTATGATGAACCGGACCGGGTCATGGTGGCAGAGGACAGGATCATGGGTCTCTCTCAGGGTAGACGCACTGCAGAGTGGTATTGTTCTGAGTTCAAGCAGTGGTCTACGACGGTTTCCTGGAATGATTCTGCTCTGAGATGCCAGTTTAGGAGAGGACTCTCTGATCATCTCAAGGACGCTCTGGCCCTTCATCCTCCACCCAGTTCTTTGGAGGAGGCCATGACCCAGGCAGTACGGATGGATCGGAGGTTGCGGGAGAGAGGAGTGACCCTGCGGGAAACCTCATTATGCCTGGTCAAAGCTGAGGTTGTTCCACTTGCGGAGCCCATGGAGGTCAGTGCCACAGATTCCAAGGAGAAGGAGAGGAGAAGACGATGGGAGTGGAAATTGTGTTTCTACTGTGGAAGTCCGGGACATTGAAGGAAGGACTGTCCTACCTGTCCTCCTGCTACTAAACCGTCGGGAAACGCTTAGGTCTGGGTGATGTTCGAGGAGGTCACCCAGACCCTCAGGTACCCTTTTCCTCTTTCCAAAAAATTTTGCTTGAGGTGGAACTTGTAATAGGAGACTGTTGTATTCCAGCCTCTGCTTTCGTGGACTGTGGTTCCTCCATGAACTTCATTGACTCCAGTCTGGTTTCCAAAGCTAAGATAGGGACAGTTAGGCTAGAGACTCCGGTTCACATTATTGCTATTGATAGGACACCATTGTCACGAAATGTGGTTGAATTTGTCTGTGAGGAATTTTTGCTTAAAGTGGGGTCCCTTCATCAGCAACTTATTTCATGTTATATCATGGATAATCTCCCTGCGGGACTGGTGCTGGGATTCCCCTGGTTGCACATGCATAATCCTGTAATTGACTGGGACTCTCGCGATATTGTTAAGTGGGGTCCTAAATGTTCTAATGGTTGTCTTATCACTGTTCAGGTGTCTTCAACTAATCTGGAGGGTATTCTGGAGTACCTGAAGGATTTTGGAGACGTGTTCTCTGAAAAAGAGGCTGAGGTCCTGCCACCCCACCGTCCTTACGATTGTGCTATTAACCTGGTTCCAGGTGCCAAATTACCCAAGGCCCGTTTGTATAATCTTTCTGGCCCGGAACGCACTGCCATGAAAAATTACATATCCGATAGTTTACGTAAGGGACACATCCGTCCTTCTGTCTCGCCTGTTGCTGCTGGGTTCTTTTTTGTTAAGAAGAAGGATGGTGGCCTACGCCCTTACCTCGATTTTCGGGAACTTAATAAGATCACGGTGAGAAATACCTATCCACTTCCACTCATCCCGGACCTCTATAATCAGTTATCTGGGGCTAAATGGTTCTCCAAGCTTGATCTCAGGGGAGCCTATAACCTCATTCGCATTCAGGAAGGGGATGAGTGGAAAACGGCATTCCTTACCTCAGAGGGCCTTTTTGAAAACTTGGTCATGCCTTTCGGCCTTACTAATGCTCCTGCAGTGTTTCAGAATTTTATGAATCATATTTTCTCTGAATTTATTGGCCGTTTTATGGTTGTGTACCTAGATGATATTCTTGTCTTCTCGTCCAACAAAGAGTCTCATATTGATCATGTAAGTACAATACTTCATAGGTTACGGGAGAATTCCCTATTTGCTAAACCTGAAAAATGTACTTTTTGTGTCCAAGAAATCACCTTTCTAGGTTTTATTCTGTCTGCTGATGGTTTTCGGATGGATCCCAAAAAAGTACAAGCCATTTATAATTGGGTGCAACCCAGAGACCTCAAGGGTCTGCAGCGTTTTCTGGGTTTTGCCAATTATTACAGGAAATTTATTAAAGGGTTTTCTCAAGTGGTCAAGCCACTCACGGATCTCACCCGTAAGGGGGCTGATCTTAGGGAGTGGTCACCGCAGGCGATAGAAGCATTTCTGAGGTTAAAGGAATGTTTTATGACTGCTCCTGTACTTGTTCAACCTGACCTCTCTCAGCCGTTTATTGTGGAGGTTGATGCTTCAGAGGTGAGTGTGGGGGCGGTGCTCTCCCAAGGACCCGCTACTTTAACTAATTTAAGACCGTGTGCCTTCTTCTGCTGAGAAGAATTATGATGTGGGGAATCGAGAGTTGTTGGCTATAAAGTTGGCCTTCGAAGAATGGAGGCATTTTTTGGAGGGGGCTGTTCATCGGATCACTGTTATTACGGACCATAAAAACCTGTCTTACATCGAGTCTGCTAAAAGGTTGACTCCTAGACAGGCTAGGTGGTCACTTTTTTTTTCCCGTTTTCACTTTTCCATTACTTTTCGGCCCGGTTCTAAGAATGTTAAGGCGGATGCGTTATCTCGCAGTTTGGATCCGTTTTCGCCTCCCGAACCTCCTTCCTCCATTCTTCCTCATGGGGTAGTCGTTGCTGTTTTATCCTCCGGATTGGAGGCTGAGATTCGTGTTGCACAGGCATTGGCCCCTCCTTCATTGCCCGATGCCAAATTGTTTGTCCCTGTCCAGTTTCGATTACGGGTTCTCCAGGAATTTCATGACTCTGTGCTTGGTGGTCATCCGGGGGTCTCAGCTACTCGTAAGGCTATTGCCAGGTTGTTTTGGTGGCCCTCTATGTACTCTGATGTCGCCGTGTTTGTGTCTGCTTGTGATGCGTGTGCACGTGCTAAAGTTCCCCATAAACGGCCGGCCGGGGAATTAGTGCCCTTACCAATTCCGGATAGGCCCTGGACTCATTTGTCCATTGATTTTATCACTAATTTACCTGTGTCCGCTGGCAAAACTGTTGTTTGGGTGGTGGTGGACAGATTCAGCAAACAGGCGCATTTTGTTCCCTTGTCGGGATTACCTAATGCTGAGACTCTGTCCAAATTGTTTATTGAACAGGTGGTTAGATTGCACGGCATCCCTGTTAACATTGTGTCCGACAGGGGGGTTCAGTTTGTTTCCAAATTTTGGAGAGCATTTTGTAGACGGCTGGGTATTGAGTTGTCCTTTTCTTCATCTTACCATCCCGAGACCAATGGGCAGACTGAGAGAACTAATCAGTCATTGGAACAAATTCTGCGGTGTCTGGCTACGTCTCAGCAGGACGATTGGTGTTCCTCACTTCCTATGGCTGAGTTTGTTTTCAATAACCGGGTCCATCAGTCCACGGGTACTACTCCATTTTTTTTGTAACTATGGATACCATCCCCATTTCGGTGAATTTTCCAGACTTGATTCTGGGTGTCCTGGGGCTGATTTTGCAGTTCAGCAGTTGGAGGAGGTTTGGAGGGAGGTCCGGCATAATGTTGAGGTGGCTTTAGGGCGGCAAAAGCGCTCTGCTGACAAGAGACGATCGGTAGGATTTAATTTTCAGGTGGGGAATAAAGTTTGGTTGTCTACCAAAAACATTCGTCTGAGAATTCCTTCCACTAAGTTGGGTCCAAAATGTATTGGTCCGTATGAGATCATCGAGATTGTCAACCCAGTGGCTTTTCCTCTGCGGTTACCGCAGTCCTTTCGCATTTCTAATGTGTTTCACAAATCTCTGCTCAAGCCTTTTGTTCCTTCTGTTTCCGAGTGTCCTCATCCCCCTCCTCCCGTTTCGGTGGATGGTCAGATGGAACACGAGATTGAGTGCATCATCGATTCTCGGCGGGTCCGTAGTTCGCTTCAGTACTTGGTACATTGGAGGGGTTACGGACCGGAAGAGCGATCCTGGGTTCCGGCACGATCTGTCCATGCTGACCGACTTACTCGTGCCTTTCATAGAAGGTTTCCTGGGAAACCTGGGGGTCCGGTGGCCCCCCCTTGAGCAGGGGGTACTGTCATGATTGACTCCTGGCTCAGCTGGAGCTGAGCCTTTTATTTAGTTTCACTTCTGATGCAAGTCACGTTAGGGGTTATTCCTTTCTGCCTCGTTCTGGAGGTCAGGCTGCTTTATTAGGGCACTGTTTCTCTTGGACTTCGCCAGTGATACTTCTGGCTCTGCTGTGTTCTGCTCTTGAGTGACCTGTTGTCTGCCCTGCCCCCTCCTGACCTCCGTGTTCACCTGACCTGTTAACCTCCTCTGTTGTCTGTTTCCATCAGTGTCTCTCCCGCTGTCTCCCTGTTCGTTCCTTATCTGTTTACCTTAATTCTGCTTGTATTCCCACTCCCCCTCACTTATAGGCTCTGATTTCCCGGCTACTGACTATTTGCTTCCCTCTGACTACGTTTAGACTTTGCCCTTGTGTACTTACAAGACCTCATGTTGTGACACGGCTTTCTGACGATTCTACTGCCATTTGGTGGGCTTGACTAGTATTACCTCTGCTAGGGAATTCTCTGCCCATACGTTTCCTCCACTTTTACGCCCCCTAGTGGTTTACCAGCTAACTACCTTCTCAGATAGTTTCAGGAATCCTCTCAGTCCCACATTACTGCGCTGTACTGCTATTGTACATCTTAGAGTACAGCGTGACAGCCAGATTTCAGTACCGAATCTCTGTTATTTGATCTGCCAATGTAGGGCGACGTATAGGCCATGCAAAGCTCCTCTGGGAAACTAGATATGCAAATTGCCTCTTCAGACAGGAAGACAACTTTAACTCTAGAGCCACCATTAGGAAATAGCAGGGATAAAAGTCAATATCGACCCTTTAACAAACCTTGCCACATGAGTTAAAGATAGAAGACAGACATTCAATTTGCAGACACCTGTTGTGGGTTGTTTGCCCCTCATCAGTGAAAAGGAAGAAGTCTGCTTTGGCTACATGAGATGCCTCTGATGGAGGTTTAAGGTGTTAAAGTCTTCCTCTCTGAAGAAGAAATTTGCCAATGTTATTTGATCTTAACTTGGGAGATAAGTGGTAGTGGTTCAAGCATTGGTATCAAGTTTCTAAAATGTGTCTTGAATCTGAGGGACATGTGTGGTCATAAAGCCATTAGTTAGGTAACAAGGGTCTAAGGAGTTAAATTGTGCTTTTTTTCCCCAAAGTAAATCCTTCCCCCCATAGACTTTTGATTAAACTTTAGACAAGATTATAGTAGACTTCAGATTGTTTGGCAGATCATTTGGCCAACAGTTTACTTGCCCGACTCTCCTATACACAGAAGCGCTTGCTCTGCCAAGCATTTCTGTGTTCTCTACAAGACAGTGGCTCCCACACTCCTCTGGCACTGGCTTACCTCTTGGAGAACAAAAGGAGTGACAATCCAAAATCTGAAAATGACAGATCTTAATGTCCTCCAACAACATCTATCAGGGGGAATGGGGAGCAGTGATACATTCTATGTTGGGTGAACATGTGGATATCAGCAGATTCGACCAATGTTAGTCTGCTATATATAGGCAAATTATACAGCATAAACACCCAATCTGTAGTGCCAGATGTAAGTGTCTGAGAATAAAATCAGAAGCTAGAATTAAGAGATTAGATTGTTAAAATATAACATTTAAAAGAAATGCTTAACCCCTCCACCACCCAGCAATTTTCTGTTTTTGTTTTTTTTTTTCGTCTTTTCCTCCCTTTCTTCCAATAGCCATAACTTTTATTTTTATTTTTCCATCAATATATGAAATGGCAAAAAAACTGTAATTCTACAATGGTTTCTTGTTTTTGTTGTATTAGCATCTTTGGTATATGGTAAAACTGACCTGGCATTATGATTCCCTAGGTCAGCATGAGCTCGTAGATAGCAAACACATATAGTTGTTTTTTTATTATGTAAGTGGTGAAAAAAAAAAAAATGTGCCAAAAAAACACGTACGCTTTTGGCGCTATTTTCTGAGTCCTGTAATGTTCTAATTTTTGAAGATCTGGGGCTCAGTGAAGGCTTATTTTTGTGTCTTAGGTCGTGAAGGGGTTAAGATTAGGGATACGCCCGCAATAATGACCAAGAACCTATGCAGACCACCTGTTAAAGGGAACCTATCAGGTGCAATATGCACCCAGAGCCACGAGCAGTTCTGGGTACATATTGCTAATCCCTGCCTAATTGTCCCTGTATACACTAGTATAGATAAAGAGATCTGTAGAAAAAGTATTTCTAAAGATCTTTTACCGTATGCTAATGAGCGGAGGGACTAGTTCCCTGGGCGTTCGTTCCCCGGCCAGTTGCCCCCATTAGCATGTTAGTGAGTGAGCCCCTGTGGGCATGCTAACATGCTAAAGAATACGCAGCGTCAAAGGGGGATTTTGGCTTAGTGCGCATGATCCCGGAGTTTGGGTCATGGGCACTATGAAGCCGGGTGTGTGCGTCCTGACTTCAATCTGAAGTAGTGCGCATGACCCAAACTCTGAGGTCATGCGCACTGAGCTGAAATCCCCCGTCGGATGCGATGGCGTCGGAGAAGTGAGGGAGATCATCCTGTTACTTGTATGTTTGACACTGTGTATTTGCTTCCAAAAAATGCAGCATCAAAAGCGCAATTAAAAAAAAGTAAACTAAGGTGCAGAAATTCTGTAGGGTCAAAAATTCAACTGATCCTGATGGTGGGAATGTAGCCTAACTTCTATTTAATAATATATATGGAGTGGATATGTATTTAAATGGGCATGCAGCTTTAAGTTGTAATTTTATAAAATATGGGTAAAGGAGACCCCCCCCACAAGTTTTTTTAATGAATAGACCTTGCAGATGTTAAAAATAAAACACTAAACTTTAAAGAGGACCAACCACCAGGATTTTCATATATAAACCAATGCCAGTGCTATACTGGTGTTATCATGCTGATTCTATACATACCTTTAGTTGTGAGATCGGATGTATACTTTTTGAAATATAGGCAAGTAAAGTTTGTGAAATGCACTGTTATTTGATTGACAGCAGCTACAGAATATCTAATAGGTGGGTTGGGTTTGGCTAGTTATTCCTACCCCTGTCTGCTGCCTGTCCTTCCTCCCCCTGTCTCTGTTATTACAGGGGGAGGAGGGAGGGAGTAAGGACAGGTGAGGAGGAAGGACAAGGAGGCAGACAGGGGTGGGAATAACTAGCAAAATCCGGCCCACCTATTAGATATTCTGTAACTGCTATTAATCAAATAACAGTGCATTTCACAACTTTACTTGCTTGTATTTCAGAAAGTATACATCCAATCTCACAAGTAAAGGTATGTATAGAATCAGCATGATAGCGCCAGTATAGCACTGGTTTTAGTCTATATATCAAAATCCTGCTGGTTGGTCCTCTTTAACTACCTACCGCAATTCCAACACTAGCTCTTTGCCAGTCTTCATTGACCAGCTGTAGCAGTGATGTGATGATTTTATTCGGAGCTGAGCTGACTGACTGGCTGAATCGCGACCACTGCCGTCTGTCATCTCTACAAATAAATTCCTAAATACTTTTAATTAGGAAATCACACTTTTTTTTTCTATGTAGATAATCACTATAGTATGGTTGTGGTCTTGTTATAGTGCCAGAAATCTGTTGTAGATTGCTCATAGAACAAGTGCTAATGTGATATGTATCCTCCAGGTCACAGCAGTGGAGGTTTTGACTGCACATGCTCACACTGTGAGGCAGTGACAGGGGTAATATTTGAAGACCGCTATGTGTCCCCCAGAATGTGTCTGGAAACCCTCTGAGTTTGCTATAGCTATTACTGGGAGTATAGCACAAAGGGTAACAGGGAGACAGATCCCTCCTCCCAGTCCAGGTTTTGTAGCAATCCTCATGTCCGGCATTTTCGTTTAAATCATGCAGAGCACAGCAGGGTGTGTCTCAGTTGAGAGCCAGGCTTGGTGAAGGTAACACATGCGGTGTGAGCTGGGCTGGCTCTGTGTGGAGTGAACACAGGCCAAGAGTGTGAGCCTAGGAGAACCTTACACAGATCCCTGCGGTTAACGGGGTCCTAAGGTAACAAGACTTTTTGATGCAAAGAATTTGTCTATATGCACCGGCTGTGATCCGGGAGAGACTTTGACTGTGGGAAATTGGATCTATTTATGCTGCAACAATAAATAGACTGTTGGTGTGAACACGCTGCTGCCTCACTGCCTCACGTTTTTTGCCCAAACAACGCTGCTACCTCACAACACGTACCTGTCCTGCACATGCTCACACGTACCTGTCCTGCACATGCTCACACGTACCTGTCCTGCACATGCTCACACGTACCTGTCCTGCACATGCTCACACGTACCTGTCCTGCACATGCTCACACGTACCTGTCCTGCACTTACATGTCCTTTTAGCAACCTAGGACAGGTTTGTGGCAGTATGACAACACGTTGGCTATTTTGACACACTATAGTGATTACCTCCGTTAACAAAACAAGTGTAATTTGCTAATTAAAGGTATTTAGGAATTTAATTATAATGACATCTTATTTATATACTAATTTTTTTTAATTCTCCGGGAACCTTTTGTTGTCTTACAAGTGAATATTTATTTCAATATATTATAAGTTTGATAGATCCATGACTGCCTTTGTCCTGTTTTGTTTTTTCTTTTTCTTGTTGATGGATAATCTTTGTGTATACAGATACTTCACTATTTTTGTATATTCATCAGTTCATAAAGCGAACCTGTCTGCAGTTTTATGAGAAACAAAAACACTATGTTTTAGTATGAAACACAGCCGCATTTCAGAAAGAATGCAGTTTAAAGGGAATCTGTCAGTAGATTTTTGTATAATGTAGGGGCAGAGACCCTGATTCCAGTGATGTTCACTTACTGGGTTGCATGATGAACTATTAATAAAAATACTTTTTTTTTTTTTTTTTTTTTATCAGAGTAGATCATGACCAGAATACTGGTAAATCTGCTGCCATGAAGTCCTCCATATATTTGCCAAATGCCAGAATAATGAGAGAGAGAAAATGTATTAGGGCATTTTTTTACTTTCTGCCAAGTCAAAAGTTTACATACACTAAAGTCTGCGTCACACGCAATGATTTATCGTGCGATCGCATGAGCGATCGCACCCGCCCCTGTCGTTTGTGCGTCACGGGCAATTCATTGCCCGTGGCGCCCAAAGTCGTTAAACCCCCGTCACACGTACTTACCTCCCTAACGACGTCGCTGTGGGCGGCGAACATCCACTTCCTGAAGGGGGAGGGACGGACGGCGTCACAGCGACGTCACACAGCGGCCGGCCAATAGAAGCGGAGGGACGGAGATGAGCGGGACGTAACATCCCGCCCACCTCCTTTCTTCCTCATTGCCAGTGGGACGCAGGCAAGTTGTTGTTCGTCGATCCCGGGGTGTCACACATAGCGATGTGTGCTGCCACGGGAACGACGAACAATCGGCGCGCAGAAGGAGGAACGACATTATGGAAATGAACGACGTGCCAATGAGCAACGATAAGGTGAGTATTTTTGCTCGTTTACAGTCGTTCGGAGGTGTCACACGGTAAGACATCTCTAACAATGTCGGATGTGCGTCACGAATTCCGTGACCCCGACGACATATCGCACGATATATCGTACCGTGTAACGCCGCCTTATGAGTACTATGCCTGTAAACAAAATGGGACAGCCCATATGAAGATTGCCATGTCTTTGGAGGCTTCTGATAGGTTTGAAACGTCAAGACTGGACCAGGAAATATCTAAAGACAGTATTTTCAAAGGTTTTATGGGCCGATGAGATGAAAGTTACTCTTGATGGACCAGGTGAATGGACAGTGCCTGGATCAGTAATTGGCACAGACCTCCACTCAGATGCCAGCAAGGTGGGGGTGGGTACTGCCATGGGCTGGAATTATTAAAGATGAGCTAGTTGGACCTTTTAGGCTATTTGCGCACGTGTGCGCTCTGCACCGCACCTAAAAGGTGCACTTCAGAGCGCAGCTGAAAAGCTCCGTTCTGAAGCGCATGGTGCCGGCAGAGAACGTGCGCTCTGCATGCTGCCTCTCCCTATAGACAGCATGCAAACCGCACGTAAGAAGTGACATGTCACTTCTTAGAGTGCAGCGATTCGGGCAGCAGCCGAATCGCTGCGTTCTAATATGCCACGTGCGCACGGCTCCTGCACAATCTCCATAGACTGTGCAGGGGACGCAGGACGCATGCAGTTACGCTGCGCTGCAGATCGCAGCGTAACTGCATGTAATACGCACACGTGCGCACATAGCCTTAAGCCTGCTTTACATGGTACGATCGATTGTGCGATTTCACAATCGATCGTACCCGCCCCCGTCCTTTCTGCGTCACGGGCAAATCGCTGCCCGTGTCGCACAAAGTCAGTAACCCCCGTCACACATACTTACCTCTCGTGCGACCTCGCTGTGGGCGGCGAACGTCCACTTCCTGAAGTGGGAGGGACGTTCGGCGTCACAGCGACGTCACACGGCCGCCGGCCAATAGAAGCGGAGGGGCGGAGATGAGCAGGATGTAAACATCCCGCCCACCTCCTTCCTTCCACATAGAGCCGGCGGCGGCCGCGGGAGGCAGGTGAGCTGGTCATCGTTCCCGTGGTGTCACACGGAGCGGCGTGTGCTACCACGGAAACGATGATCAACCAAATTAAACGATATTATGGAACCTAACGAGCAGTACCCGACTCACGATTTGTGAGCGATACTGCGTCGCTAGGAGGTGTCACACAGGCCGGCATCGCCAGCGATGCCGGATGTGCGTCACAAAAACCGTGACCCCGACGATCTATCGCACGATAGATTGTCTGGTGTAAAGCAGCCTTTAGAGTTGAAGATGAACTCAAAGCCTCAAAATCTACTAATTTTTAGAACACTCTTTCTTCAAGCAGTGGTACAGGAAAAAGTCTACATCTTTCTGCAAGAAAACCATTATTTTTATGAAGGAGAATGTTCCATGCATCGAAGTCTCCATTGCTTGGCTGCTAGTAAAGTCCTTAAAGATGACAGAACAATGCTATGGCCCCTTTCTCATCTGACATAAAGCCTAGTGAGAACCCGTGGGCCCTTCTTAAACGGGAGATTTATGGTGATGGAAAACAGTCACCTCTCTGAACAGTTTCCTGGGGGTTGTGGTTGGTGCTGCCCAAAAAATTGATCATCGACAGGTTAAGAAACTGATACTCCATGGATGCTCAGTGGTGGCTCGAGCTGTGGGCCGGATCCCGGGGGTTCTCGAGCGGCACTCCTCGCCCGTGAGTGAAAGGGGGGTGTTGGGTGTGGGGATAGTTTATTGTCCGTGACGCCACCCACGGTTGTGGTGATTTCACCACCGCTGCTCAATATGGGGATCCCGGGGATGGTGATGCGGAGCAGCCAGGTGTTGTGTTGCCCCTCCATGGGTAGGGGTTGGTGATCCCGGGGCCCGGTGATGAGATGGGAGATGCAGGGCCTGGTGGGCGCAGGGACGCGGGGGCAGCGCTGTGCCTTGCGGCACTGTGGTACTCACTCAGCCTGAGACGTTGACACAGTTTTACGGTAAACCACACGGCTGGAAAGACGGTTCCCACGGACGGCTGCACTTGCTCTCCCAGTAGGTGACGGTGATGTCCCTTTTCCTTGCACCTTTGTTTCTGTGTTGGTAGCGATGGGTTCCCACCGGTAACCCGCTCCCCGGCTTCAAGCTGGACCGGAGGAGCTCTACTCTTTGCCCGCAGGCGCTGGCGCTGGCCCTGAGAAACTGGTGCCCTGGCGGTGGCGGTGTTTCTACTACAATGGTTGGGCTGTTGCCTTCAATCGGGACTTGGTTGTTGGGGGATCTGCGTCCCCTTCACTGACGGATTTGGCAAATTATGGCGACTCCAAGCCTTGCCGGGGTCCGAGAGGCCCCTGCCCTGGTGCTGACTGTCCTTTGGTACACTGCTCCAGACCGCCGGGCCACTACCCGTCCACGGTCCTTCCAGGAACTTCCAAACGGTCCCCCTCCAGACAGTCACCGCCGTTGCTGACCTTGCTGACCCTGTCCTGCACACAGCTGGACTCACTTCAGGCTTTCTTTTCTGTCACCTTTCACTTTCCTTCCACTTCTCCTACTCCTGCTTTACCACTTCCACTTCACTTCCTCCCCTAACTAGACTGACTGGTTTCTCCTGCCTCCATAGCTGTGTCCTCCTCGGTGGGCGGAGCCAACCGCCTGGCCCACCCCCTGGTGTGAACATCAGCCCCTGGAGGAAGGCAACAAGGATTTTTGGTTAGCTTTGATGTACCTAACTGGGGTGTAGGGTGTGTTGGTGCAATGACCTGTGACCCCTGGCTTGCCCAGGGCGTCACATTCCCCCTTAGCAAAATGCAGACCGTCCGCGGGCTGCCCGTCCAACACCGGTTTTATTTTTCTGTAAATGCATAAAAAGGTATAACATGGTAAAACGGTAACATATTTACATTTTTAATGAATCTTCCCATAACGGGAGGCACTTTTACTTAAACGTTTCAAACGGTTTACGGTTACGGTTTCCGCTCTCTCCCACCCAAGCAACCTGGCCCTGATGCTGCCCCTAAAGCCCAGGCAGCACCCCTTGACCCACAGTCCAGCACACGGTACCCGAGCGGGATCTGTCCTTTCCCTCCAGAGGGTAGCCACCGGTTCCTTTGGTGGCTGGGCCCCAGCCTGCTCTGCTGAGGGCCCTCCCTCCAACCTGCCTCTCCAGAGGCGGCAACTGCGGAAAACGGTAACGGTAAACAACTTATTTACAAGCCACTTAACGTTTGTGGGTGCCCTGCAAGTTCACGGGCTTGTCCATGGATAGTTCCCATGCAAACTTTTTAAACGGTCCCCACTGGGACAACGGTGCCGGCTCCGGCCGGTTGCAAATCACTTTTTTTTACAATCAGGTGAAGTACACGATAATCATTTTTCTTATCATTCTTTTTCAAACTTTCAAACTTTCAAACACAAAAACTCAGACTTTGGTCCCAACGGGGACGGTGCAACGGGCATCCGCTGCCCTATTCCAGGCCTTCAGCTTCATCCGAGGGAGGGGGTGCAGGACTCACTCTGCTCTCCTGGCTGCCCCGCAGTTTCACATCCAGGGCAAACCACCCCCTCTCTCCGCAGTGTCGGGTGTACTGAACGATGTCTCCCGGCATTAGGTTGCGGCCGGGATGCTCCTCAGGTAGGTGGGCATTCACATCCCGCCGCTGCTGGGCCTTCGGCTCGGAGCGGGTCATCGGCTCCGGCTCGGGGGACGTTTCAGGGGATGCCTCCGGTTCAACCTTCGGAATCTTCCACGGCAACACCTCCGGTTTACTGCGGGCTCCGGCTACAGGTTGGCCCGCCTGGGCGGGGACGCTGGGTGTTGCTACCGGTTGCGGTGGTAGCAGGCCTAATGGCGGGGTCACGGCCTCCGGGACGGGTGGCGAGGGAGGCAGCGGGGGAAGAGGGCTTGGACCGGGTCCCTCAGCCGCAGCGACCGGTCCCTCGGGGACATAGGGGCGTGGGTCACTCACCCTCCCTTTCTCCGCTTCCTCCTCGCGTCTCCGCACGGTGGCTATAACGTCCACCATGTCGGCCTCCCACTCCTCCATGAGGAGCTGCATCTTCACCTGCAGCCGTTGGTAGAGCTGCGCAGTCCGGATCTCCACCCACGCTGCGGTTCCAGGCGCGGGGGCTACGGTGTCGCGGGACGGCATCCACATGGTGACTTCTTCTTCTTCCAGGAACGGTATGTCTGCAGAGTCCTGGCGTCCCTGCTTTTATAGCTGCAGCTACATGCAGCCAGCCGCCATCGCGTCCCCCTTAGCTCTTTCCGGCCCCTCCTCTCTCAGGGCGGGGTTATGGCCTTCGCGCCTCTGCTACTCGAGAAGACGCTCGAGCGGGAACTTTTCGCGCCAAAGATAGCGGCTTCTGAAATTTTTCAGCCGGATACCTCCGGCGGTAACAAGGCGCACCTCTACCAAACGGCAGAGCGGTAGGATCCTGTTCGTGACGCCAAGTTGTCGCGGGCGGGGAGGAGGGTGGCAGCACACTACGCTCACCCCTTCTGCTCGGGTCCGGCGGTTGCTGCTCAGTGGTGGCTCGAGCTGTGGGCCGGATCCCGGGGGTTCTCGAGCGGCACTCCTCGCCCGTGAGTGAAAGGGGGGTGTTGGGTGTGGGGATAGTTTATTGTCCGTGACGCCACCCACGGTTGTGGTGATTTCACCACCGCTGCTCAATATGGGGATCCCGGGGATGGTGATGCGGAGCAGCCAGGTGTTGTGTTGCCCCTCCGTGGGTAGGGGTTGGTGATCCCGGGGCCCGGTGATGAGATGGGAGATGCAGGGCCTGGTGGGCGCAGGGACGCGGGGGCAGCGCTGTGCCTTGCGGCACTGTGGTACTCACTCAGCCTGAGACGTTGACACAGTTTTACGGTAAACAACACGGCTGGAAAGACGGTTCCCACGGACGGCTGCACTTGCTCTCCCAGTAGGTGACAGTGATGTCCCTTTTCCTTGCACCTTTGTTTCTGTGTTGGTAGCGATGGGTTCCCACCGGTAACCCGCTCCCCGGCATCAAGCTGGACCGGAGGAGCTCTACTCTTTGCCCGCAGGCGCTGGCCCTGAGAAACTGGTGCCCTGGCGGTGGCGGTGTTTCTACTACAATGGTTGGGCTGTTGCCTTCAATCGGGACTTGGTTGTTGGGGGATCTGCGTCCCCTTCACTGACGGATTTGGCAAATTATGGCGACTCCAAGCCTTGCCGGGGTCCGAGAGGCCCCTGCCCTGGTGCTGACTGTCCTTTGGTACACTGCTCCAGACCGCCGGGCCACTACCCGTCCGCGGTCCTTCCAGGAACTTCCAAACGGTCCCCCTCCAGACAGTCACCGCCGTTGCTGACCTTGCTGACCCTGTCCTGCACACAGCTGGACTCACTTCAGGCTTTCTTTTCTGTCACCATTCACTTTCCTTCCACTTCTCCTACTCCTGCTTTACCACTTCCACTTCACTTCCTTCCCTAACTAGACTGACTGGTTTCTCCCGCCTCCAGAGCTGTGTCCTCCTCGGTGGGCGGAGCCAACCGCCTGGCCCACCCCCTGGTGTGAACATCAGCCCCTGGAGGAAGGCAACAAGGATTTTTGGTTAGCTTTGATGTACCTAACTGGGGTGTAGGGTGTGTTGGTGCAATGACCTGTGACCCCTGGCTTGCCCAGGGCGTCACAGATGCAGCTCATGACTGTTATTCAAAAGAACGTTGGTTTTATTGGTCACTGATATTTGATAAGTATCTGATGCCATCAGAAGCTACAAGCTCCCATCAGGGAGCTACACTAGTTGACCAGGTGGGAGGGGCAGACTGTAGATAGGGTTAGTCAGTCTGGGGAAGGAGACGGTGAAGGACAGGCGAAGACGCACTGATTTGGAGTGAGCAATAACCTGGTGCCCAGGAGTGTAGTTGCCAGTGGAGTACGGTGGAGTACTCCCGGAACTACGCACCAACGCGGTACAGGACCCTAGGACAGGCAGAAACTCCAGGCAGGCCTGTTAACACCTGCACAGCGAGGGGACAATCAAGGACCTCACTGACTTTAGAAATCCGAGACTCAGTAGCAAAGAGAGAACCGGGGACAGTACCAGAGACTCCAACCCCACAGGGTTCGCGCTACCGTCATACGGACTGCAGTGGAAAACCAACGGACGAGGACACCCAGTAGCTCTACACCACGGGTACCCACCCACCAGAGACAGGTGGAGGGGAAGAAGGTACCAGATTACTAAACTGGCACTGTGTCAAAGGGGATCTGAAGGTGAAACCAGCATGCCTCAGGTGACCAGTTACCACCAGAAAAAGTGAATAAAGAACCAGTTGCACTGAACCACTTGTGTGGCCTACCTTCTTCCGACACCCGTCACATCACCTACCCTCTGGGGCCCGGCCCTGCTTGCGGAGGGCCTACCATCCAGGCGGCCATTAACACCAGCCCCAGTAGTGGACATTGTGCTGTGGCGGCTGCATCTACATAGCCGCAATACCGCAAGTGGCGTCACATGTAACACTATTTTTTTCCCCTGTAAATATACCCCTTTACAAAAAGGGCCCAGGGCACGGAACTGGGCAACGGCCACCAAAGTGACATTCCCCAGATATACACTGCCCGGGACCGAATACCCCATAACCCCGGGCGACACATATCCCGTATGTGACAATTTTACATTAGTGGTGATGCTCGGAAGCAAGATTATCTGTAAGCACTTGCAAATTATATTAGTTGGGTTGAGAGGTTCTTTTAAATCATAGATACAATTATATAATTGGTACATGTGAACATCTATTTGCACTTTCCTTAATTTCTTACTTTTACTTTACCATTTTTTCTGGTATTAAATGGAAAAAATGGATCACAGCAGCATGAGAAATGTCCCATGAGATAAGACAATGATGTCAGTGAAATGATAAAAGTGCAAGCAATGTGGTTAAGGTGCATGATAAAAGAGCAATTCTATTTAATAGAATGGCGGTAATAAAAGCATATTAGAGGAAATACTGGTGCCACTTGGTGTGTGTTATTCTTCTTTTACTATCCCATGGAGACCAGTGAAATATGGAAACAATTTCTTACATGGTAAGAAGAAAGCGTCAGGTTCCTGAATGGTTGTAAATTAGGAGTATGAGAAGATTATAGGAAGAGAATTATCACACAAGTGTGTCCCATACGTCTTACAGCTGCCTAAGCAGGCATGTTTATTAATCCAGACTATAATTGCTATAAAAGGTTATATGTACGTATAAAGTTAGAGATGTTTATCTACAATGGATATAAAAAGTCTACACACCCCTGTAAAAATTCCAGGTTTTCGTCTTATTAAAACAATCATACCAAGAAGAATAATTTCAGAACTTTTTCCACCTTTAATGTCACCTATAGATCAGCTCACTCATAGATTTTCAATTGGATTCAGATCTGGGCTCCGGCTGGGCCATTCTAATACTGCAATCTTCCGACAAAGCCATTCTTTTTGTTGATTTGCAGGTGTGCTTAGGCTAAGAGGTACTTTACATGCTGCGACATCGCTACCGATATATCGTCGGGGTCACGTCGTTAGTGACGCACATCCGGCGCCGGTAGCGACATCGCAGCGTGTAACACTAATGAGCGACGATCAACGAACACAAAATCATTCCAAAACGGTGATCGTTGACACGTCGTTCATTTTCTTAATATCGCTACTGCCACCGGTACGATGTTGTTCGTTTTTCCTGCGGCATCACACATCGCTATGTGTGACACCGCGGGAGCGACGAACATCTCCTTACCTGCGTCCACCGGTAATGTGGAAGGAAGGAGGTGGGCGGGATGTTACGTCCCGCTCATCTCCACCCCTCTGCTTCTATTGGCCGGCCGCTTAGTGACGCCGCAGTGACGTCGCTATGACGCCAATTATGATGATAATGTTCGCTACGGCAGCGAGCACCAAATGTCGCACAAGCAACGGGGGCGGGAGCTATCGCACTCGACACCGCTAGCAATCGTTAGTGATGTCGCAGTGTGTAAAGTACCCCTAAGTGTCATGCTGAAAGGTTTTGTTTCAAAATTGACTGATATTTACAACTGTTCATAATTCCTCCAACTTTGATTAAAACCCTAGTTCCAGCTGCTGACAAACAGCTCCAGAGCATAATTGGCCTCTACCATGTTTCACTGTGGGTATAGTGTTCTTTTCATGATGTGCAGTGTTAGCTTTATGCCAAATATACTTTTTAAAATCATGACCAAAAAAGGATCAACCTTGGTCTCATCAGATCATAACACATTTTTCCACATACTTTTTGCAGCCCAGATGCAGGTTTTGGCAAAACATAGCTTAACTTGGGTGTTTTTCTTTGTAAGAAATGGCTTCGGTCTAGCAACCCTACCCCAAAGGACAGGCACATGGAGAATATGTTCACATGTGGTACATAACAAGTACTGGCCATAAATTCCTGTTCTCCTTTAATGTTGCTTTAGGCCTCGTGGCATTGTTCTGGACCAATTTTCTTGTCTTGTCATCAATTTTTGAGGGGCATCCATCAAGGCCTGAAGGTTTTGTTTCAAAATTGACTGATATTTACAACTGTTAATTCCTACAACCTTTACTCTAACTCTAGTTCCAGCTGCTGACAAACAGCCACAAAGTATAATTGGCCTCTACCATTTTTCACTGTGGGTATAGTGTTCTTTACATGATGTTCAGAGTAGGCTTTATATACTCATGGCCAAAAAATGATCAACCTTAGTCTCATCAGACCATAACACATATTTCCACATACTTTTAGCAGACTAGACGCAGGTTTTGGCAAAACATAGCTAAACTTGGGTGTTTTTCTGTGTGAGAAATTGCTTAGATTTTACCGCTCTACTACAGAAGACACATCTAAAGTAGGCAATCTTTTCCCACTCTTTCAGGTAGTAGCACTCTTAAACTGTCAGATTGTGAAGGCACATCCTGCGTACAGCTCACTCTGCAGGTCATCCACAGGTTTTCAAATGGATTCAGATCTGGGCGCTGGCTGGGCCATTCTGAACTTTTATCTTTTGGTGAAGCCATTCTTTTTTTGATTTAGAAGTATACTTAGGGTCATTGTCACACTAAAAGGTGAAATTCATCTTCAGCTTTTTAGCAGAAGCCTGAAGGTTTTGATGCAAAATTGACTGATATTTAAAACCTTGACTAAAACCCTAGTTCTAGCTATTGACAAACAGCCCTAAACCATAATGTGCCTCCACCACGCTTCACTGTGGGTATGGTGTTCTTTGGGTGTTCTGCAGTGTTGGCTTTGCACCAAATACACCTCTTAAAATTATGGCCAAAAAGATCATCATTGGTGATAAGACCATAACACATTTTACCACATATTTTTGACTACCTAGATGCAGGTTTTGGCAACACATAGTTTTAACTTGGAAGTTTCTTTGTAAGAAATGGCTTCCGTCTTACCACCCTACCCCACAGGGCAGTCACATAGAGAATACAGTTAGGTCCAGAAATATTTGGACAGTGACACAAGTTTTGTTATTTTAGCTGTTTACAAAAACATGTTCAGAAATACAATTATATATAATATGGGCTGAAAGTGCACACTCCCAGCTGCAATATGAGAGTTTTCACATCCAAATCGGAGAAAGGGTTTAGGAATCATAGCTCTGTAATGCATAGCCTCCTCTTTTTCAAGGGACCAAAAGTAATTGGACAAGGGACTCTAAGGGCTGCAATTAACTCTGAAGGCATCTCCCTCGTTAACCTGTAATCAATGAAGTAGTTAAAAGGTCTGGGGTTGATTACAGGTGTGTGGTTTTGCATTTGGAAGCTGTTGCTGTGACCAGACAACATGCGGTCTAAGGAACTCTCAATTGAGGTGAAGCAGAACATCCTGAGGCTGAAAAAAAATAAAAAATCCATCAGAGAGATAGCAGACATGCTTGGAGTAGCAAAATCAACAGTCGGGTACATTCTGAGAAAAAAGGAATTGACTGGTGAGCTTGGGAACTCAAAAAGGCCTGGGCGTCCACGGATGACAACAGTGGTGGATGATCGCCGCATACTTTCTTTGGTGAAGAAGAACCCATTTATAACATCAACTGAAGTCCAGAACACTCTCAGTGAAGTAGGTGTATCTGTCTCTAAGTCAACAGTAAAGAGAAGACTCCATGAAAGTAAATACAAAGGGTTCACATCTAGATGCAAACCATTCATCAATTCCAAAAATAGACAGGCCAGAGTTAAATTTGCTGAAAAACACCTCATGAAGCCAGCTCAGTTCTGGAAAAGTATTCTATGGACAGATGAGACCAAGATCAACCTGTACCAGAATGATGGGAAGAAAAAAGTGTGGAGAAGAAAGGGAACGGCACATGATCCAAGGCACACCACATCCTCTGTAAAACATGGTGGAGGCAACGTGATGGCATGGGCATGCATGGCTTTCAATGGCACTGGGTCACTTGTGTTTATTGATGACATAACAGCAGACAAGAGTAGCCGGATGAATTCTGAAGTGTACCGGGATATACTTTCAGCCCAGATTCAGCCAAATGCCGCAAAGTTGATCGGACGGCGCTTCATAGTACAGATGGACAATGACCCCAAGCATACAGCCAAAGCTACCCAGGAGTTCATGAGTGCAAAAAAGTGGAACATTCTGCAATGGCCAAGTCAATCACCAGATCTTAACCCAATTGAGCATGCATTTCACTTGCTCAAATCCAGACTTAAGACGGAAAGACTCACAAACAAGCAAGACCTGAAGGCTGCGGCTGTAAAGGCCTGGCAAAGCATTAAGAAGGAGGAAACCCAGCGTTTGGTGATGTCCATGGGTTCCAGACTTAAGGCAGTGATTGCCTCCAAAGGATTCGCAACAAAATATTGAAAATAAAAATTTTTTTTTTGGGTTTGGTTTATTTGTCCAATTACTTTTGACCTCCTAAAATGTGGAGTGTTTGTAAAGAAATGTGTACAATTCCTACAATTTCTATCAGATATTTTTGTTCAAACCTTCAAATTAAACGTTACAATCTGCACTTGAATTCTGTTGTAGAGGTTTCATTTCAAATCCAATGTGGTGGCATGCAGAGCCCAACTCGCGAAAATTGTGTCACTGTCCAAATATTTCTGGACCTAACTGTATGTACACATGCAGCACAGAACCAGTACTTGCCATTATTTGTTGCACCTCTTTTATTGTTGCTTTAGGCCTCTTGGCATTGTCCTGTGCTAATTTTCTTCTTGTCCTTTCATCAATTTTTGAGGGACATCCAGTTCTAGGCAATGTCTCTGTTATGCCAAGTTTAAGCCTCTTGTTGATGACCATCTTCACAGTTTTCCAGGGTATATTTAATGTCTTGGAATTTTTTTTTGTAGCTTTCTCCTGACTGATAACATTCAACAGAGTGATCCCTTTGCTGTGTTCTAAGCTGTTTATGGACCATGGCTTTTGCAATAAAATGCAACTAAGAAAATGGCATTAAAATCCTACAAGAACAGCTAAACTATATGGGGTTAATTGGAATCACTGTAAATCATGATAGCTGTGTACTACTGACTACTATTTAACATGATTTTAAGTGTGACTGGCTAATTCTGTACACAACTACATCACCAATTATAAGAGGGTGTTCATACTTATGCAACTACATTATTTTAGCTTTGTTATTTTTATCTCCAAAATTATTTCAGCTTGTTTTGTAAAATGTATTTGTACAGATTATGGGGGACATTTAAAAGAGGAAAAAGGAAGAGGAAATGATACTTTTTTCTTACATTCCAAAAACGTAGCAGACTTTTTATATCCACTGTATCTATATTTTTCGAACAAATATGTATGCAGTAAATATCAGTGTATGGCCTCACCGTGTCAATATGTATATTTTAAAGTGCAGAATAACACTGAAAATATATACACCTGTCATATATATCTGTCATTACCGGATGAAGATCAAAACAAATGTAGACAAATGTGTATTGATATATTCATAAATGTGTCACTGCTTGCTCCCTCACTGCTGTCACCAGGGTATAACACAAGATTAAATTCCCATATCATGGGGGAGGGAGGATATGATGCTTAAGGTGCCCCGGGGAATAAATATACAGCAATAACATAAATTACTACAACACTTACATCTACCGTATTTTTCGGATTATAAGACACACTTTTCCTCCCAAAAATATGGGAGGAAAGTGAAGGGTGCATCTTATAATCCGAAGGTAGCTTACCGGGGGGGGGGGGGGGTGGAGAAGAGCCACAGGAGGCAGGGTCGTTGCTGCGGGCTGTTGGTGCTGTGCTGCGGGCTTGCTTCGTGCTGTGCTGGGCACCGTGCTGCAGGCAGTGGCCTCTATTCTGAAACTGACGGTACGTGCGTCAAATAATGGTGCCCAGAGTCTACGCATGCGCACATGGAGCTCTCGGCTCTAGCACTCATCTGCACATGTGCCACCTCCGATCCCTTGATTCCCTGCATCGGACTTAAGGAAAATGGCAACTGCAGGTGGCGCATGCGCAAATGAGATCTCGGCATGTCATTCAGCTGAGAGATCCATATGCACACTCACCGACTCCTGGCGCCATTTCTTTGAAGTCTACACTGTAAGACCTGTTAACATTTACATATATAGGTTAGAAGACTGTGGACTTTTCCTTGTTATGCTGCCACCTGCTGTCAAAACAAAGAACAGCGGGCACAAACCCCCTGCTGCTTGATTTACTTGGTACAGTCTGAACAGGATGTGAAGAGGAGCTAGTTTTGTTTGGTAGCTGTTTATGCTGAGGTGTGTGTGTTCGGACGTGCTGAAGAAGGCAAGGCCGCATTCTGCCCTGCTGAACAAGGTCCAAGTGCCTGAGTGTTGCGTGACATCTCCCCAAGACACAGATCCAAGAAAGGCTGGATGTGGAGCGAGGTGCCAAACAGCACGGGCAAATTACAGATCCGGGACAAAGACTGAACTTTAGAGGTGTCTGCGGCGGAATACGGGCCCCAACGGTGACGAGGTACCCCACGCTGAAACTTGCAGTTAAGTGTGCACACTACTTTTAGTTAGGGACAGATAGGAAATGACTCTGCACTGTGTTAGGCTGGTTTCACACTACGTTTATTTAACATCCGTCCATAACGTTTTTTTAGCGGAAAAACGGATCCAGTGCAAATGGGTTTTCACTTCAATGCATTTGCAATGGACTCGCGTCCACCTGCGTTCGCATGCGTTTGCGTGCGTTAGACACAGGATCCGTACTTTTGCGTTATTTTAACATGTTTCAAAAACGCTACTTGTAGCGTTTTTTACCTTTGTCAAAATAACGCATCTCACAGGATCCTTCACATTGCGCCGCGAGCTGCAATGCATTTCAATGAGCGCTGGATCCTGCCTAGCAGAATGCGTTGAGTTGCGTTGTAACAGGATCCTGCTTTTGTACTGAGCATGCCCAGAAAGTACTGAGCATGCCCAGAACCAGTCTCGCGTGATCTGTCTCTCCTCCTCCCTCCCTCACCCTCTCTATCTCTGTCTTTCCCCCTTCCTCTCCTCCCTCTCTCTCCCACCTGAGAGCTGCGGACACTCGTAACCAAGGTAAATATCGGGTAACCACTTCTCTTAGTTACCCGATGTTTACGTTGGTTACGTGTGCAGGCAGCCCTGCTCCTAGCAGCTGCAGACACTCGTAACCAAGATAAATATCGGGTATCCAAGCCCGATGTTTACCTTGGTTACGAGCGTCTGCAGCTGTCAGAAGCCGGCTCCCAGTCTGGCACGTTTAGTTCCCCTCACTCCCGATCACATGACTCCAATGCCCGCCCCTAAACATCCAGTGACAGGATCCTGCAAAGTAAGACATGCGTTTACATGCGTTTTTTGCTGTAAAAGCAGGATCCGCTTTTGCAGCAAAAAAACGTTCAGGACGCATGTTAAATAAACGTAGTGTGAAAGCAGCCTTATACGAGTAAGATAACAAGGACTCTGCGGTTTTTTTGTTTAATAAGGATTTCTGTGTTTTGCTTTTGGGAGTACAATCTGAGGCTTCCTATCTTTGACAAGTTATCCAAAGTAGTTGTATGTATATTGCATTATCTCTACTGCTGTGCTCCCTTCCCTCACTTTTCCTCCACCTGTGTTGTGCAATACATTATTAAATTTGCATTGATTAACCCCCGTGGTTCCGTGCAGTCCTTGCGTATCCCGTTACCTGCAAGTTATTACATTTGGCGTAGTCGGCAGGATACGCAGGCCGGTACGGAACCATGGACGGACAGGGGGGTGTCGCTGATGGAGGTGTTCTAATACAACCTGATGGGGGAATACCAGCAAGGCAGCTGTCCCTGGGGGCTATGCTGACCCATATACCAAAATTTACTGGCAGCAATGTACCTCTCCATGACTGGGCGCAGAGAGTGAGGGGCATGTTGAGAGTAGCAGGAGTGACTGCAGAAAATCAAGGGGAGATACTGTTGATTGCCCTTGAAGGCCATGCTCAAGAGACCATTTTATTGCGCCCTGAGAGTGAACGAAAAACGTTAGAGCAGGTGGTGAAGATTCTTGAGAGAGTGTATGGCGGGAAACCAGAAGCAGGAGATTTACAGGCGCAACTGTTCTACAGGCTGCAGGGTGAAGAAGAAGGTCTGCCACAGTATGCAAATGCACTCCAGATTCTCAGCCAGTGGGATAAGCTGTCGGTGCAAGAAGGGATGCTGTATCGGAAGGTGCACCTAGCTAGAAGATGGCAGTACCATTGGCCCGAGAGGCGCATGAGAAGGGAGCCCATTTTGGACCGGACAAGACTTACCAGTGGTTGCAAAGAATAGTATACTGTCCTCAGATGCTTCGGGCAGTAGAGAAGGCCTGTAAACTGTGCCGTTCCTGTGAGTTAAGTAAAGCTCCCCCACAGCGAGCACCAGTACAGACTATTGCAACCAAAGAGCCATTGGAAGTACTCATGATCGATTATCTGAAGATTGGTCACTCCCACCGGGGCTATCAGTTCTGCCTTGTGATGACAGATCACTTCTCCAAATTTGCGGTGGTGACGCCCACCAGAGATCAGACGGCTGAATCAGCTGCTCGAGCCATCAGTGATGACTTTATCCGGGTGTACGGCTGCCCCAAAAGAATACATTCTGACCAAGGAGCTTGCTTTCAGGGCGGTGTCATGAGAGAGCTGCAAAGGATTTACGGAATGCAGAAGTCAAGGACTACGCCTTATCATCCACAGGGCAACGGAGCCTGCGAGAGATTTAACCGGACCCTCCTACAAATGCTACGCACGTTAGAGGATGATCGTAAGAATCACTGGCCCGGCTATCTCGCAGAACTCGTGTGGGCGTACAATAATCGTGTCCACTCCACCACTGGGTACACCCCGTACGTGCTACTGTTTAGAAGAGCCGGAAGAGGCATAGAAGAGCTCAACCTGGCTCCCCCCGAGATCAGTGAAGGTCAGAGTGTGGGTTCCTGGGTTGACTGTCACCGTCGACGGCTGGAGACTATCCATCGAATTGTCACCAAGCGACTGCAAGAAAAGACACATCCCAGCGGAAACCTGTGTGTGAAACCCCGTTCTTGCCAGGGGACCGAGTACTAGTTGCAGAGAAGCACCCGAGAAACAAGTTGAGCAAGCGCTGGAAAACAGAGCCGTACATTGTGATCAGAAGAATCTCGCCCCACGGATCAGTATACGAAGTGAGAGGTGAGCGAAGAGGCGACACCCTCATCCTGCATCGTAATATGCTGAGGCCCTGCTATTCAGAAGACAGGACCAGACAAAGTACCTCGGAGACGGTGCCCGTGCCCGTTCCTGTTACCCTCGAAGAGGGCTCTGACGATGAAGAATGGTGGCGGGCCCCGGCCAACCCAGCAGACTGGGAGAGATCCACGCCCCCATCCGTTCAAGACACAGGTGCCACCCCTGCAGAGCAGGAGTCACCAATCGCCAGAGATGGGGACGAGAATAATGTACTCCCTGATACGGCGCCGACGTCTGGTGACTTAGCCGTAGTACCACGCCGGACTGAGCGGGCTAATGCTGGTATTCCCCCTGATCGGTACTTGGCAGATGAATTTGTGTGTTCTGTCACTGGATCCTGTTTTAAGACATTGGCTCCCAAGCAACAGGTTGTGAAGCAGGGCAGGAGTTGCCACCGTGTGCCCCTGTGCAGAGCGCCTCAGGAGAGTATCGACCGGGATGGCCGAGGTTAAAGAGGGGGGAAATGTAAGACCTGTTAACATTTACATATATAGGTTAGAAGACTGTGGACTTTTCCTTGTTATGCTGCCACCTGCTGTCAAAACAAAGAACAGCGGGCACAAACCCCCTGCTGCTTGATTTACTTGGTACAGTCTGAACAGGATGTGAAGAGGAGCTAGTTTTGTTTGGTAGCTGTTTATGCTGAGGTGTGTGTGTTCGGACGTGCTGAAGAAGGCAAGGCCGCATTCTGCCCTGCTGAACAAGGTCCAAGTGCCTGAGTGTTGCGTGACATCTCCCCAAGACACAGATCCAAGAAAGGCTGGATGTGGAGCGAGGTGCCAAACAGCACGGGCAAATTACAGATCCGGGACAAAGACTGAACTTTAGAGGTGTCTGCGGCGGAATACGGGCCCCAACGGTGACGAGGTACCCCACGCTGAAACCTGCAGTTAAGTGTGCACACTACTTTTAGTTAGGGACAGATAGGAAATTACTCTGCACTGTGTTATACGAGTAAGATAACAAGGACTCTGCGGTTTTTTTGTTTAATAAGGATTTCTGTGTTTTGCTTTTGGGAGTACAATCTGAGGCTTCCTATCTTTGACAAGTTATCCAAAGTAGTTGTATGTATATTGCATTATCTCTACTGCTGTGCTCCCTTCCCTCACTTTTCCTCCACCTGTGTTGTGCAATACATTATTAAATTTGCATTGATTAACCCCCGTGGTTCCGTGCAGTCCTTGCGTATCCCGTTACCTGCAGGTTATTACACTGCCGACAGGTTCTGGATGCTCCTCCTGCCTTGGTGCTCACAGTGAGCATCTGCAACACCCGCTGCACTGTCCGCAGCATCGCCCTACTCCGCCACCACCCCTGCCTCCTGTGACTTCGCTTCACCACCGCTGCCGCCTCCCCTCCGATAAGACAGCACCGGTTTATAAAATGAACCCCATATTTTTTTTTCTCTTAACTTGGGTTGCGGTTTATAATCCGGTGCGTCTTATGAAACAAAAAGTATGGTATATACTCCGTCAAAGCTTGTTGCAACCACATATGTAATAGCATACTAGTACAATATGATACATTATTAGCAGGATAGCAGGGATGCCAGGTTAATATCTTAATGCCTCCATGATGAAAGGGACCATTTTTTATAATAAGAATATAATAAGGAAATTATGTTTACTCAAGATTTGACTTTTAAAAATAGACTTTTTTTTATTAATAGGAAAGGCATTTAAAGGGGGAATGTTGTTTTTTTTAAAACATATATTGCAGCTCCTTCTTCCGTGTGGTCCCCTGCTCTGCCCCCCACTAATCCAGGCTCAGTAAATGGACGTCTAACAAATTATCGAAAAGAGATTCTTTAGTGGATACTTACACTGTACTATCAATATTCTGCTGCCTTCTCTTACTATAAATACGTATTTAGTCTCTGAGGACTGGAACAGAGCTCCAGCTATCCATTTTCCATGTTTTCTAGCTTTGTCAGGAGAACGCATTATAGCCGACACCTTCACCTAGGGATTATTGATCTGGATGCAGCAAGTGACACGGTACCGTGATATATACCACCACTGATAACAGGAGGGGGACGAAGACTCTGGCGTCTTCTTATAAGAACAACATCACTTACAAATATTCATGTAAAGGTTTTTGGAAATTCCTAGAACTGGAGATCTGCAAGATAACAGTAATAACAAGAGGAGACAATTTTTTGGACTTTCATTCATTCAATTGCAGCTGCTATTTAGTCTTCGATGAAAAAAAATGACAGATACTATCCAAACCCCCCACCCCCCAAAAAAAACAAAAACAAATCTTTTTAGTGAATGAAGTCCATTGGGCTGTATTGGTTGGCATAATCTGTTTGAACTGGGACTGATGCTATTTTCATTTTTCAGTTCCAATAATAATAGAAACCCCCCCCCCCCACAAATCCAACACAATATTATTAAAGCTGAACGCCTGTACATAAGCGCTAGTTCACTTTTAAAGGGAACCTGTCACCAGGTTTTTCCCATATAAGCTGCGGCCACCACCAGTGAGCTCTTATATAGAGCATTCTAGAACACTGTATATAAGAGCCCAGGCCGCTCTGTATAACATACAAAACACCTTTAGTATACTCACCTACTGTAGACAGCAGTTGGGTCCTATGGACGTTGCTGGTTTTGGTCCGGCGCCTCCTCTCTGCTTGTGATCGCTGTCCTCCTTCCCTGCTTCATGTGGTTGTCGCAACCTACGTCATCCACACAGATTCCTCAATTGCGCTCCTGGGCTCGCGCATGTGCCTCTGCCCTGCCGAGGGCAGAGCAAAGTATTGTAGTGCACATGCACGGGCGTTGTTTGACCTTTCCCTGAACCTGCGCATTACAGTACCTTGCTCTGCCCGCAGCAGGGCAGAGAAGTGCAAGTGCGCAGGACGACAATGGAGGCCACTGTGTGGATGGCGTGGGATGCGTCATCCACATGGAGCAGGGAAAGAAAACAGTATTGCAAGAAGAGAGGAGGCGCCAGATCAAGATCAGCGATCGCACCCGACCGCCCTGCAGGTGAGTATAATAACAGATGTTTTTTATGTTCTACAGAGCGGCCTGGGCTCTTATATACAGTGTTCTAGAATGCAGTATATAAGGGCTCACTGGTGACAGGTTCCCTTTAACAATGACAACTATATACGGTCATAATAAGCATCTAATCTGCATATACTGAAATCCATAAGAGGCTACATTAAAATATTGTTTATGTGGTACCCCACCATCTCGGTGCATCCATTTACATATCCCAACTGTACGATAAATGTATGGAAAATCGAACAAATAGAGGAAACGGCACATCCATATTCTTTAAAATAATCTTCCTTATTAAACGGTCCAGATAAAATGCATGGCACTAATTTTCCACATGACTGACTCCGCTGCATTTCTGACGTTACTGCGCCTTTAATTGTAGTGTAACATGCATGGTGCACAGCAGATAATGGGAAAGGGCTTTTGAAATAGCGTGTATCGTGTCTTACAGCAGGTGCTTGTCTGGAGAATGTGGCACATGCAACTAAATGCCAGATTTCACAGACATGAAAAGTAGCTGAGAACATTTAAGGCTATATGCACATGCTGCAGGTTTTCTGCACATAAACTGCAACCAAAACTGCACCTTGCACAGAGAGCCAGGAAGGATGTAAAAAAAAAAAAATGCTTGTAATGATGGTGCGTTTTTGTTAATGCATTTTTTAACAAAGAAACAAAATATGATAGGATAGGATAATTGATAGATGGCTAGAATAGATGGATAGATAGAAAAAATAGATAGAAAATAAATCCATCCAAGTCAGAAGCCCTTGGCTTAAACGTTCCTACACACCTAGTTAACAGCCTTAAAGCTAACTTCCCTTTTCGTTGGCCACCAAAGTATATTACATACCTAGGTATTAAGATTGGCCGGAATCCCAAAGACCTTTTTGAGCTGAATTTCAAACCCTTAAGCCCGCTTTACACGCTGCAATGTATCTTACAATGTGTCGGCGGGGTCACGTCGTAAGTGACGCACATCCGGCATCGTAAGGTACATTGCAGTGTGTGACAGGTACGTGCGATTGCGATTGAACGTTAAAACGTTCATCGCATACACATCGTACCTGTCTCTAGAATTGCACGTTAGATTGTTCATCGTACCCGGGGTAGCTCACATCGCTCTGTGTGACACCCCGGGAACGATGATCAGATCTTACCAGTGTCCTGCGGCTCCCGGCCCACAATGCGGAAGGAAGGAGGTGGGCGGGATGTTTACGTCCCACTTAGCTCCGCCCCTCCGCTACTATTGGCCGGCTGCCGTGTGACGTCGCTGTGACGCCAAACGTCCCTCCCACTCCAGGAAGTGGACGTTCGCCGCCCACAGCGAGGTCGTATGGACGGGTAAGTACGTGTGACGGGGGTTACTCATATGTGCGGCACGTTCAACAAATTGAACGTGCCACACATACGATGGGGGCGTTGCAAATCGCATACGAAATCGTATGCGAAATTGCAACGTGTAAAGCAGGCTTTACTACCAAAGATCTCAGAGTGTATTAATTCCTGGAGGGCCCCATATTTATTGTGGATAGGACAAAAGAACTTGATAAAGAGTATAATTCTTCCAAAATTCGTTTACTTATTCCAAATGCTACCAATTCAGGTCCCAGAATCCTTCCTAGTCCAGGCCAACTCACTTATTAGAAAATTTATTTGGAACAACATTAGATCTCGCATAAACTTTCACACTCTGTCTCTACCCAAACATGGAGGAGGAATGGGGGCACCAAATATTCGTTTATATTACCACGTGACACTAGCTACCAGAGCGCTGGACTGGATCCGGACACCCAAGGAGAAGGCATGGGTTGGTGTAGAGGATTGTTTGGCCCCAATCCCCCTCCGCTCACTCTTAATTCTACCTCCTGGACTCGACCAGAAAAGGAAAATCCCTAATATACTGACAAGGGCCACGCTCCTGGAGTGGAGAAAACTAGCAAGGGTACTAGCTCCACAGGATCTCCCTTAACTCACATCTCAGACATCCTGTGCCTCCACCACCCACACATGGGCTCAAATACTGATAATCGGCTCCTCAACCTCGCTATCCCCGTACATGAGTTAATGAAAGATAGTGCTCTACTAACATATAACGAACTGTGTGCTTTCCCTAGACTTGCTAACTTAACTTTTCTTCATTATAATAGAATAAAAAATTTTATTCACCACCTGCAACTAGACAGGAACCCACCAAGGCCACTCACAAAATTTGAAGCACTATGTACTCAATTGAGGTCTCCCGCAAAGGTCCTCTCACAAATTTACAGTCTTTTGATTTCTGACAGTACACCCAAGAAGAGGGCATTTGTGGGAAACTGGGAGAAGGACATAGGCACTACCTTTTCTGATTCGCAGGTCAACCTTATCTATAGGCGATCACACGGCCCTTCGCGCTGCATCAGAATTCAGGGAAACTCATATAAAGTGGTAACCAGGTGGTACACTACTCCAGTGCAGTCGCACCAATGGTTCCCATCCTCTTCCTCAATGTGCTGGAGATGTGGCGCGGAGGAGGGTATGTACATTCACATATGGTGGAGTTGCCCAATAATTAGTTCCTTTTGGAGGGACATCTCATTGCTTGTTTCGTCTCTTGTGGGCAGTAAAGTCCGGCTCACCCCAGAAATGGTCCTACTCAACTTTCCAATATGGCCGACCAATAACTCTCTATCAAAACTGGCGGCCTTTGCCGTGGCAGCGAGTAAGCTTTTGGTCCCCACCCTATGGCTTACACCCAATATCCTGTCTAAAAAGCAGGTACTTAGCAAAATAGACCTCTTATTCCGCACTGAGGAATTGGCCTCCCTCTCTCAACTTAGCTCAGATTCCTTCAACAAGGTCTGGAAACCTTGAATGACCTTTAGGAAATCAGTAGAATATCTTTCAATAATTGCAGCAGAAGAGGAAACACTCGGGTGATGTTCACTGATGATAACAAGCCGTACCTTTCGTCACCAAACATCTTCTCTCTCACTTGAGCGCTCTCAGAGTCTACCCATCTCTCATTCCCATACCCTACCCTTCCCTACTCACCCCTCTCCTTCCCTTTGTTCTATGTGAAGTTTTACTGAATTGATTATTTGGTTGATAATTGATCTAGATATATGCTAAGGCCGTTTTTTGAGATTTTTCAGTACCAAACTAATGATGGCCAATGTCTGAAGTAATATATGTTGTCATTGTTTCTCCTCTGACATTCATTATGATGAGTTATGCATTTGCTTCAATGAGAAATGCTGTTATATGTGTTGAAAGCTTAATAAACAAAACATTGAAAAGAAAAGAAAAAATAGATAGAAAGAACATATAGATTAGAAAGAAAGAAAGAAAGAACATATAGAATAAGATAATAAGAAAGAACAGATAGAAAGAAATAACAGAATAGCTTGAGAGAGGGACAGCTAGTTTGGCCAGCTGTTTTTTTTAATTTTTTGGGGGTAAAAAATTACATGGGGTCCCTCCAACTTTTCATATCCAGCAGAAGAACAGCAGCAGCTGCAGGCTGCAACCCACAGCTGTCTGCTGTATTTTGGCTGATTATGAAAAATAGAGGGGATCCCACCTTTTTAAAATTACTTTATTTATGTATTTTTTTAAAATGATGTGGGGTCCCCTCCATTTTTCTAAAACCAGCCAAGTTGCAGCAGACAACTGGTGGCTGATATTATTAGGGTGAGAAGGCCATCGTTATTTAGTAGCCCATCTATAAGATGCGCCAATTCTGACGCTGGGCCTGTCTCTTCCCTTTGCCCTGGTATGGTGGCAATCGGGATAATAAGGAGTTAATAACAGCCCACAGCTGCTACTAAGCCCTAGCTTAGTGATGGCAGGCGTCTATGAGACACCACCTATCACTAATCTCTAAGTTAAAGTAAATAAACACAAACACTAAAAAATACTTTATTTCAAATAAAAGACAAAAAGCCCCCTCTTTCACCACTTTATTAACTTCCAAACACCCCTCCAGGTCCAACGTAATCCATACGAGGTCCCACGACAATTTAGCTCTGCTACATCCCTGTCCCTTCACAGCGAGTGTCATAGAACATGACTACTCGCTGTGAGCTCCACACAGCAAGCGATGTGAGCCGCGCGATAAGCGGTGACATCACTCGGGTGATTTGCAGTCACAGCGGAAGTCCATATGTCCTGGAGTATATCACTGAAGTGAGCCACAGGTGGAGGACTCACCGGAGTGACGTCACCGCTGATTGCGTGGCTCACTTCAGTCGCGGCAGCCTGATTTGCGGTCACAGGTGGAGGACTTCAGCTGTGACCAGAAATCACCTGAGTGATGTAACCGCTTATCGCGCTAGTCACTTAACTTGTAGCATGGAGCTCATAACAGGCAGTCTTGTTCTATGGTGCTAGCTGTGAGCATCAGATGTAGCAGTCCTGGAAGCGTTGTGGGACTGTCATGATTGACTCCTGGCTCAGCTGGAGCTGAGCCTTTTATTTAGTTTCACTTCTAATGCAAGTCATGTTAGGGGTTATTCCTTTCTGCCTCGTTCTGGAGGTCAGGCTGCTTTATTAGGGCACTGTTTCTCTTGGACTTCGCCAGTGATATTTCTGGCTCTGCTGTGTTCTGCTCTTGAGTGACCTGTTGTCTGCCCTGCCCCCTCCTGACCTCCGTGTTCACCTGACCTGTTAACCTCTTCTGTTGGCTGTTTCCATCAGTGTCTCTCTCGCTGTCTCCCTGTTCGTTCCTTATCTGTTTACCTTAATTCTGTCTTGTGTTCCCACTCCCCCTCACTTCTAGCCTCTGATTTCACGGCTACTGACTATTTGCTTCCCTCTGACTACGTTTAGACTTTGCCCTTGTGTACTTACAAGACCTCATGTTGGGACACGGCTTTCTGACGATTCTACTGCCATCTGGTGGGCTTGACTAGTATTACCTCTGCTAGGGAATTCCCTGCTTATACGTTTCCTCCACTTATACGCCCCCTAGTGGTTTACCAGCTAACTACCTTCTCAGATAGTTTCAGGAATCCTCTCAGTCCCACATTACTGCGCTGTACTGCTATTGTACATCTTAGAGTACAGCGTGACAGGGACCTTGTTTGGATTGCGTCGGACCTGGAGAGGTATAAGGGGGGTTAAAAAAGTGATGAAAGAGGGGGGCTTTTTTAACTTTTACTTCAAATAAAGGATTTTTTAGGTGTCTGTGTTTATTTACTTTCACTTACAGATTAGTAATGAGGGGGTACCTCATAGATGCCTGCCATGACTCATCTAGGACTTAGTGGCTGCTGTGAGCTGCCATTAACTCCCTCATTACCCTGATTGCCACTGCACCAGGGCAATTGGCAGGAGCTGGGTAAAGTGTTGGGGCTGTCACATCTAATGGATGCAGCAATTCCAGGTGGCTGCTGGCTGATATTTTTAGGCCTCCCCAGTCTGAGAATACCAGCTGTGGGGCTTTATCTTGGCTGGGTATCAAAGTTGGGAGAGAACAAACACCGGTTTTTTAAAATTATTTATTTTACTGTACGATATAGACCCGCCCACCAGCATCTGTGATTGGTTGCAGTCAGACAGCTGTCACTCACCATGGGAGCTCCTCCCACTGCAACCAATTACAGACGCAGGTGAGTGGGTGAAGCAGTGAATATGTATGAGCCTAATGAGCAGCCAGCTCAGGAAGAACAAAGAGCTGCCGAGGGAGCAGTGTGACAGTTGCCCTAGTGATCAGTGAGTAAGTAGCACTTAGAAAGAGAGAGATACAAAGACAGATAGGCTGGGGCCACACGGGGCACTAGTGCAATCCTCGCATTACACTCGGCTCACGCTGGCAGCACAGCAGGAGCCGAGTGTCACTGCGACTGAGGTCCGATCATGCGATGGGACCTCAGCTGCGGGGGGTGGGCTGGCACTGAGGAGGGGCGGGCCAGCGCTGAGGAGGGACGGGCTGGAACAGAGGAGGAGAGGGAGGGATTTATCTCCCTCTCTCTTTCGTAGCCGGGTATTGCCATTCTCGCACTGCATTCGCGGTACACCGCTGTACCACGAGTGCAGTGCGATCTTTCTCTCGCCCCATAGACTTGAATGGGTGCAAGAGAAAGAGTCTCGCATTACAATCGCAGCATGCTGCGATTGTTTTGTCAGTCCGATTGGGGCCGAGAAAATAATCGCTCATTGCTGACACATAGGTTAATATTGGTCCGAGTGGAATGCGATGTTTTGTATCAGTCCACTCGGTCCAATTTTCATGCCGTGTGTCTTAGGCCATAGACAGAGAGAGAGAGAGACGCTGACACCACAAAATAACTCCAGCATTGATTTTATCATTCTGGAACTAAGTTGGTGAGCTGCAGTTTTGTTGACAAAACCGCAGGTAAAACGTATGCAGAACGCAAACAATTTGTAACCATGCATTTTACCATCCGATTTTCATCCCCTCTTTGATTTCATTGGGTAACAAAAGTTTACAAAAATGCAAGAAGAATTGAACATGCTGCTTCTTTTTTGTCACAAAATTTTGTAAAAAAAAAACAACTGCTGACAAAGTGCAACGTGCGCACAGCAAACCTGACTTCTCATAGACTTTGCTGGGAAGTCAAAAGTGAGAAAGTTCTGACAACAAAACTGCAACAAAAACTGCAGCATGTGCATATAACCTAAGGTTTATTCCCAAAATCTTACTTTACCCTCTATCTGCAGGATAGGTGATAAATCACTGGGGTCCAATACTGAGATCGGGCTATGGAATTCACTTACCAGGATCCTGTCTTGAATGGAGCTGAGGTGTGCATGCTCGGTATTTCCAGCAGTTCTATAGACAGTAAAAGTAGAGATCCAGCATGTGTATCTCACCTCCATTCAGAGTGGTCTCTGCACAGCCTAAGGACTCTTTCACACGTCCCTGAAAAACACGCACGTTTTTCACGGATGTGTCAGAGGTGCGTATTGCCGTCGGTGTGCTGTGTGCATGGCCTACATGTGTTCTCTATGTGTTATCCATGATAACACACTGAGAACGGGAACTTTCTACTCATCTGTCCCTGGCTTTGCTGTCCGTGGTGCTGATCTTCGGTCTCCGGTCCTGCCGACTCCCCATCTGCTGCAGCTTCCGGCCGCAGTGAAGTGAATATGCAATGAGCATAATGAGCGGCTGTCGGCAGCAAGTGACAGCAGCAGCAGAGACAGGAGGGCTGGAGGTGAGTAAAGGTTTGTTTTTTTTCTCGCAGACACGTCTTTTCTCCGACGCGTGTCACACGGAACACATCCGTGTGGTCCGTGTGTGTTACATGTGACACGTTTGCGTTCCGTGTGACACCCGTGATGCCGGAGAAAAACGTCGGCGTGAGAAACACTCGGAGACACGTAAGTACGGAACGGACATACGTTCCATTCAAAAATACTTACATGTGTCCAAAACATTAGGAATACATAGGTCCACGTGTGCCCGTGTCTCCGGTTCGTGAGAAAACTGACCATACACGTACCGGAGGCACGGACGTGTGAAAGAGGGCTAATTCTCGGGTTACAGAGCCTCAATCTTGGGGATTGTTGAAGTTCCTAGTGGTCGGATTGCCAGCAATTAGTAAGTTATCCCCTATCTTATGGTTAGGGCATAACTTAAGGGTACTTTACACGGTGCAACATCGTTACCGATATATCGTTGGGGTCACGTCATTAGTGACGCACATCTGCGCCGGTAGTGACATCGCAGCGTGTGACACGAATGAGTGACGATCAACGATCGCAAAATCTTTCAAAAATGGTGATCGTTGACACGTCGCTCATTTCCTTAATATCGCTGCTGCCACAGGTACGATGTTGTTCGTCGTTCCTGCGGCAGCACACATCACTATGTGTGACACCGCAGGAGCGACGAACATCTCCTTACCTGCGTCCACCGGCAATGCGGAAGCAAGGAGGTGGGCGGCAAGTTCCGGCTTTTCATCTCCGCCCCTCCGCTTCTATTGGCCAGCCGTGTTTAGTGATGCCGCAGTGACATTGCTATGACGCCGAACGCACCTCCCCCTTGAGGGAGGGATTATTCGGCGGTCACAGCGACGTCGCTGACAACGTATGTGCATGTGATGCAGCCGCAGCGATAATGTTCGCTACGGCAGCGAGCACCAAATGTCGCACGAACGACGGGGGCGGTTGCTTTCGCGCTCGACATTGCTAGCAATCACTAGCGATGTCGCAGCGTGTAAAGCACTCTTTAATATTGTCTGAATAACCCTTTAAAAAAAATCAGTACCTGTTAGTATAAGTTTTGTTTGGAACTAATTTTCATTGGAAAGGGGCAAATTGGATTACAGCATAGGGCGCTTATATTAAAACTTTAAGGAGAGCATGTCATCAAGATTATGCATGTTAAAATATCGGTATGGCCATAATGTCAGATATTCTGATTTATTAGATACCTTCAGGGAAAAAATCCGCAGTCTGGTTTTTGTTAAATCATCATAAGGTTATGTGCGCACGTGTGCGTATTACATGCAGTTACGCTGCGATCTGTAGCGCAGAATAACTGCATGCGTCCTGCGTCCCCTGCACAGTCTATGGAGATTGTGCAGGAGCCGTGCGCACGTGACATATTAGAACGCAGCGATTCGGCTGCTGCCCGACATGTCACTTCTTCCGTGCGGTTTGTATGCTGTCTATAGGGAGAGGCAGCATGCAGAGCGCACGTTCTCTGCCGGCACCATGCGCTTCAGAACGGAGCTTTTCAGCTGCGCTCTGAAGCGCACCTTTTAGGTGCGGTGCAGAGCGCACACGTGCGCACATAGCCTTAGACGTTCTGGTTTCCTAAGCTTTCCATGCATTTGGGCGGGACATGGGTAGGGATTTTTGTTCTACACCAGCCCCTTCACTGCTTTTGGTGTCTGTATCTTCTTCCTGGTTTAAATTTTGCACTGGCGCTGTCCTAACCATCTTCATGAAGATGGTGCTGGTGACGGCGCAGGAACAGACTTAGATCTCGGTTACATGGCAAGCTGAGATCTCAGTTTGCATCTGCGTTGCCACCGACGCCATCTTATTGAAGATTGTTGGAAGATCAGTCTGCGCGTGTGCCTCCACCAGTGCCATTTTAACCTTTTCACCAGGTTTTTCTTTTATAAGCTGCAGCCACCAACACCAACAGTAACCCCTTATATACAGCGTTCTAGAATACTGTATATAAGTCCCCAAGCCTATCTGTATTACATAAAAAATACCTTTTTTTATACTCAACTGCAGGGCTGTCTGGTCCAATTGGCATCGCTGGTCTTGGTCCGGCGCCTCCACTCTTCTTGCGATTGCTGTCCTCTTTCCCTCCTCCCTGTGGATGACGCGTCTTACATCAGCCACACAGTGTCCTCCATTGCGCTCCTGCACATGCACACTTCTATCTTCCCTGCTCTATCTTCTTTACTGTGCTGGCACAGGGAAAGATCAAAGACCGCCCGCACATGCACACTACAATACTTTGCTCTATACTCAGTAGCACAGAGAGAAGTGCGCATGCTCAGAAGTGCAATGGTGGACACTGGATGACGTATGACACGTCATCCACAAGGAGCAGGGAAAGAGGACGGCGATTGCAAGTAGAGAGGAGGCGCCAGATCAGTGACACCCATCGAACCAGACCGCCATGCAGGTGAGTATAATAAAAGATACTTTTTATGTTATTCAGATCGGCCTGGGCTCTTATATACAGTATTCTAGAATGCTGTATATAAGGGCTTACTGGTGGTGGCCGCAGCTTATATATGAAAAACCTGGTGACAGGTTCCCTTTAAGAAAAACCAGGCTGCAGATTTCTTCACTGAAGGTATTTAATAAATCAGTATAACTGCGCCATTATGGCCATACCTATATTTTAACATGCATAATCCTGATGACAGGTTCTTTTTAATGACCTCTGGACCTTGGAGAGAAGGAAATGAATAATTCCACAGGGAATACTTATTGATACATTGTCATGCAGAGTGAACATATCGGTTCTCAGACAGATAGCTGATAAAAGGAAAAGCCAGGCGAGGTCAGATAAATAGATATATTATGGTGAATGTAGCCAAGGACAACATAATCACCCCACATTGCTATAGTCAGACTGCTGACATGGTTCACGGATTTATATTCCTGGGGTGGATACACACAGCTGTCTCTGTAATTGGAACTTTACAAGCAGCTTTTTATTACTGGGCAAAAACCACACTGAACTGAGAGATCCTAATCGAAAACTTTAAATGACTTTCCCTGATACTATATTTAATCATTTGCTTCTCTGTCTGATGTGGAAGAATCATCACAGTGATAGGACCTTGGCTGAAAAGTTAAGGCGCTGGGACCTTTCCAATATCGTTTACTTGAGCACAGTAATAACCAGCCTTAACTTGTATTTCTTCTTGAATATTACATTTTCTATACTGTTATATACCTGTTCTCATCTGCATTCACCGTGCATTGCTTAGAAACAGGGCAACGAAAATAATGGAATACTGGAACCCTGACATGAAGAATACCAAAGGCACTAGATGGACACAATTAACTAAAATGGGGTTCATTGGGTTTGTGTCATGGGACCCAGCATTTTAGTGGACAAATTATTTTAACATGTTGTTCTACTTGGTCTTAAATTTTTAAAGGACACATCATGCAGACTCCTAATAAAGCCCTGAAAGGGAGATGTGAGAAGAGTCTAAAGGGGGCTTTACACACAATGACATCGCTAATGAGATGTCGTTGGGGGTCACGGAATTCGTGACGCACATCCGGCCTCGTTAGCGACGTCATTGCGTGTGAAACGCAGTAATGACCGTTAACGATCAAAAATACTCACCATATCGTTGATCGTTGACACGTCGTTCTAATCCCAATTATCGTTGCTGTTGCAGGCCGCAGGTTGTTCGTCGTTCCTGCGGCAGCACACATCGCTATGTGTGACACCATAAGAACGAGGAACATCACCGTACCTGCGGCCGCCCGAAATGAGGAAGAAAGGAGGTGGGCGGGATGTTCGGCCCGCTCGTCTCCGCCTTTCCGCTTCTATTGGTCGGCCGCTTATTGACGCAGCTGTGACACCCGCCGAACAAACTGCCCCCTTAGAAAGGAGGCGGTTCGCCGGCCACAGCGACGTCTCTAGGCAGGTAAGTCCTTGTGACGGGTGTTAGAGATGTTGTGCGCCACGGGCAGTGATTTGCCCGTGACACATAACCGACGGGGGCGGGTGATTTCACCAGTGTGTGTAAAGCCCATTTAAAGGTAGCCAGACATATTAAATAGCAGTAGGTTAATGGTTGTACAGTTGTTAAACAGTCATTTAGTGAACGATCACTCCACCGGAGAAGCTTTATGCATTTTAGTCCATATTGCCCTTAAAGTAAGTGAAACTGGCCATACATTTAAAGAGAAACTGTTGGCATGATTTTTTTAATTTAAAGTAAACACATGGCTGTAATACTGATTAAATTGATACATTTGATGAAGAAATCTGCTTTGTTGTTCTTTAACCCTTCACGACCAATGACGTACTGGTACGTCATTGGTCATGTAGTGGTAATCACTGCCGGCTGCTGCAGTGAGCCGGCAGTGATCTCCGCACATGTCTGCTGATTTGAACAGCAGAAATGTGGAGCTAACAGGCACAGGTGGATCCGCGATCCACCTGCACCTACTTACCAGTTAGATAAAACTGTCAAAATGTGACAGCATTATTTAAATGGCCATGGCGGGGATCATTGGGAACCGATGGTTGCCATGGTAGCAACGGGTCATGTGATGACTCCTGTCACTATCATGACGTATTTCCTTTGTGAGCTAACAGAGTGTCGGCTCAAACAAAAACATATTTGGTATTGACACTTTCAGAAATTAATCTGATGAGTACATGGGGTGGCGAGAAAAAAATCGTCAATCGTCATCACTGAGCCCCATATCCCAAAAAAATCAGAACGCTACAGGTCACTGAAAATAGTGCCAAAAGGACAATTTTTTGAGGGACACATTTTGTTAACCCCTTAGATAAAAGTAAAAGTATACATGTTTGGTATCTACGAACTCATACTGACCTGATGCATCATACTGACATGTTAGTTTTACATGTCAGTAATATGTAGTGAACACTGTCAATAAAATATCCCCAAAACAATTGTTAAATTTCCTTTTTCTTGCAAATTCACTGCACTTGGAATTTTTTTTCCTGTTTTCCAGTACACTATATGGTAAAACTGATTGTTTCACTCAAAAAAACAACTCGTCCCACAAAAAATAAGCCCTCATATGGCAAGAGTGATGGAAAAATAAAAAAGTTACAGCTCTCAGAAGAAAAAAATCAAAAACGGAAAATCGCCTGGAGGTGAAGGGGTTAATCAGCATTTGAAGTTCTCTGGTAATTAGATTTTACTGCATAGGGGCCGGACTGTGCACTGGGTCTTCTCCTCCCTGTCTGTGATTCCCCAGCCCCCTCTGCCTGCCTCTGTACTGTGAATGTCCTGCTTCCTCTGTTTGAAATCTCAGCAGTGACCCGTCATTCACACACCGGAGGCAGGCAGAAGGGTCTGGGAATCACAAACAGGGAGGAGAGATCCTGCTCACTGTGCATCGAAATCTGATTAGCAGAAAATGTCACATTCTGATTAAATCCAGTTTGTGGATCTTCTTTATTCATCAAAGCTAATCGGTAAAAAAGTAATCCGTATATTACAGCTTAATTTCAGCCATGCCTTTAATTTATATTACACAATTGTGATGACAGGTTCTCTTTAAGTGATCCCAGGTTAAGGGAAATCTCACTGGGAACATCCTTTTTTGAAAAATCTTTTATGGACTAGAAACTGCAGCCGGTCATTGCTCAGCTGAAATGATTCATGGCATAATTTCACCTAACGAACATTTGTCCATGTTGAAATTGTCTGTTTTAACAACTTTAGACCAATTTTGATAACAATGAATTATGATGTTGTTTGTTTTGATTGGAAGACTGTAGATGAGAGTTCCAGACTAAACTGCCTTAAACCATTGAGTGGATGGATGGTCATATAGTATTTGGTGGGCGGCATGGAGGCTCAGTGATTAGCACTGCAGTCTTGCAGCACTGGGGTCCTGGGTTCAAATCCCACCAAGGACACCATCTGCAAGGAGTTTGTATGTTCTCCCCGTGTTTGCATGGGTTTCCTCTGGGTTCTCTGGTTTCCTCCCACACTCCAAAAAAACATACTGATCGGGAATTTAGATTGTGAGCCCCAATGGGACTGCGTTGCCATTGTATGTACAGCGCTGTGGAATCAATAGCACTATATAAATGAATAAATATTATATTATTATTATTATTATTATTATTATTATTATAACAACCATAGCTTGTAATTGTTATATTGGGAGTGCAGAAAAAATGTCCCTAGGTTTTGTTGCTAAAAATCATGTCACCAAGCATGGGCAGATATCCCACTGACACCTATGTTTTATCAGGTAGATATCCTTCGCGTTTTGATTTTTACTTTTTCCATTAGTAACAGGAAGCAGCAGGTCACCAATAAAAATATTTATAAAATGTTGACTACATTTATTAAAAGTTCTTCATATTTGGAATATAATTGGGTTTACTTTCCATTTATTTACTTTACATTATTTAGGTAATTTTCACATATGAATAGATATAGGCAGGACAGGAGATTTGCTTTGCAGTACTGGTTTCAAATCCCACCAAGTAGAGATGTAAGGGAACTCTCTATACTTGATAGGACAATTAAATTGTGAGCCCCAATGGGGACAGTGACGTCAATGTCTGTAAAGTACTGCTGGAATATGATGGAATATAAGCACCAGCGTATAATAGCACCTCCTTTGGCAGGTATCACAGTTTGGAAATACTATTTGTAGCCAGCCAAGAGTCTTGTTTAAGGGATTTTCATCCACTCCTCCTTGGAAAAGTCTTTCAATTCTGTGAGATTCCTCGCTCATCTTGCATACACGGCTTTTTTGACATCTAGCCACAGATTTTCTATGATGTTCAGGTTAGTGGACTGTGAGGGCCATTGTAAAACCTTCAGCTTGCGCCTTTTGAGGTCGTCTATTGTGGATTTTGACGTTTGTTTAGTAGTATACATTTGTAGAAGCAATCTTCTATTTATCTTCAGCTTTTTTACAGATCGTGGTATGTTTGCATCAAAATTTGTCGAAATTTCATTGAATCCATTCTTCCTTCTACCCGTGAAATGTTCCCTTTGCCATTGCCTGCCACATAACCCCAAAGTATGATTGATCCATCCCCATGCTTAATGGTTGGCGAGATATTATTTTCTTTAAATTCTGTGCCCTTTTTTCTTTACACATACCTTTGATCATTGTGGCCAAAGAGCTCTATTTTAACCTCATCGTTCCACAGGACTTGTTTCCAAAATTTCATCAGGCTTGATTAGATGTTCTTTTGTAGACTTCTGAATTTTATGGTGAGGATGCAGGAGAGGCTTCTTTCTGATGACTCTTCCATGCAGGGCAGAGAGATATGCACGTGCACAGGAGCCTCTGTGTGGATGACGCAGGACACATCATTCACACAAAGCTGGGAAGGAGGATGGCGATGGAAGAAAGAGAGGAGGCGCCGGACCGAGACCAGTGACACCTATTGGTCCAGGCCTTCCCACAGGTGAGTATAATAAAATATGTTTTTTAAGTTCTACAGAGCGGCCTGGGCACTTATATACAGTATTCTAGAATGCAGTGTATATGAGCTTACTGGTGGTGGCCACAGCTTTTAAGACTAGAAGTCCCAGAAATTTCGAGCTTCCCCCTGAAGTCCCGAAAGAGGGTCAAATGACCCTTAGTCCAAAATGTAATTAAGGCCATTACTGTCACACCACAGGAGGTTGGAAAACAACAACCTCCTGTGGTGCGACAGTAATGGCCTTAATTACAGAACAAAAGACAGTGATTATAGGATGTTAGCTAAAATCATTCAGGTCATTCAACCCGTGTCTGGGTTCCAAAGGTAGAAATCTTAAATGACCCCTCTCTGGGACTTCTAGTGATAAGGGACCAGTCTGGTGACAGGTTCCCTTTAATATTTGGATTGCCGACATCCACCAAATTGGGAGCTACAATGTGTTCTGGTATAACATGAGAAATTCTTTAGATCCTTAAGGCATAAACACTTGGGTTTTCTTCATGAGCCAAGCCTCTTCAAAAGGGGAAACAAATTAAGAAAAGACACATTTTATCACAGTCTTATTACACGCTCCTGCTTTACTGTACCATCTTTGATGAAAAGTTTCATTTAAAACTAATCAGTGATAAGAAGTTTACTCCTTTGATCCTAGTTCTCTAAATACATAAATCCATCCAAATGACAGCTGCAGGTTACTAAGAAGAATTTCATAACTCGGCTGGCCTTTATTTGCTTCTAGTTATTATCTTTTAATTATCGGAGATCGGTGAAATGGGCACAGTGACTGCCATGCACCTAAATGCTCCAGTTATAGTCCAAATCTGATGTATGTTGCTAAGCAGGATTGTATATTCTGGGGAATGTTTGTTCCGTTCTGCAGTTTTATGGTGAGTAAGAATTGATTGCTGAGAGGAAGGCATCTGCTAATGAACACAATAGGGGAGACGTGAGGTTTCTGCTCGGCAACAAAGAGGACATTCTCAAGCTGCATGTCTCAACAGAAATATTAGCATGATGCCACATTGTACTTCAAGTGACTGGTGTTTACTAAAAATGCCTCTAATCATTAATTTGGAGATTGAATTAGTACCAAATGTTTAAAAAATGGTCCAGTGGATAGGTCATTGGTGGTCACTGTCATATTCTCTCGGTCTATTATAGGGAATCTATCATTACGAAACTGTAGGTTATTTAATGGGGGTTTTCTTTAATTTTATATTTTTCGACCTGTTCGTAGATCAGTAGGGTTTGACTTCTGATAGTCCCATGAGAATTCCATGACGCACCAAGAAGTAGGTTCGGGTCACACGACAGTATAAATAATTGATCAGATTTTCATCCAGAAAAATGGAACAATTTGTTTCTCACTTGTCATCCGTGTGCAATACGTTTTTTTTTACAGTAGCGGTTATTAATAATTTACAAGACCATTTACAGTTTCCTATGTTACAGATTTGTAATGTATATTTTCTCTTACACAGATTGTGTCAGCAAAAAAAAAAAAAAAATCAGGCATGTGCTACTGCCTGCCACAATGTGACTGTAGGGGGTCTCAGGCTAGGGGACCGTAGGCTATCCCTAACTTCCGGATTACCCCTAATGGTGGAGATTCCAAAGACCCATGCCTTCTCCAGACCATAACTAAACTGTTCTCCTCCAACACAGGGAAGGAAGGGGCAGGCGTGTGATTTAAACACAGATAAAGACAGACAGAGAAAAAACAAAACTCAGACTCTGCAGACTCACAGGAACAAACTGTAAAAGACTTAAGGCCCGTTTCACACGTCAGTGAAAAACACAGACGTTTTTCACTGGCGTGTAAAACACGCACATGTCCCTGCGTGTGCCGAAAATCACGGCACACGTGGGTTGTCTAAGTGCAATCCGGGCTCCGTTCTCCGTGGCCCGTGATTGCACTTAGAGATTCACTCACCTGCGCCCGCTCCCGCTCTCCATGGTGCTGAATCCTCCCGCGACGCAGCATCCGGCCGGCGGTGACCCCTGCAGGAGCTGCTTCCGGGTCGGCTGTGTCGCGCATAATGAATATGCGCGACAGTAATCAGCCGGCACAGAAGGAACAGGGAGAACGGGCTGCAGAGGACATCGCTGGACGCCGGGTGAGTTAAAATGTTTATTATTTTAAAAGCACGTTTTTTTCTGGCACGTGTTTCACGGACCACACCACTGCGTGGTCCGTGGAACATCAGTGATGCCAGAAAAAAATGGACATGTCTCCGTGCAGCAATCACGCACACGCGGGTACGCTGCACGGAGACACGTGCAGTGACAAATCACTGACGTGTGAGCAGACCCATTCATAATAATGGGTCTGCGTATGTCAGTGATTCTGGTACGTTTAAAAAAAAGCACAAACGTACCAGAATCACTGACGTGTGAAAGGGGCCTAAGGAGAATAGCCAGAGAGTAAGGCGGCAACAAAAGGAGAACAAGGCAACAAGGGTTAACACTACAACCGCTCACAGCAATGAAGTACTACAACCACCAGTAAATCTGGATCACAACACCTCACCAGACCGGTATAGAGAAGCAATAGCTGGCATTAAATGAAGTGTCCAGCCAGCATATATAGAAGGGGAGCGAATGTGAGTGGCTCCCCCACCGCATGTGATCAAAGGAGACTAACAAGTAGCCCAGCAGGGATTAACTCTTGCTAGCCTTCTTATGAACTACAAGTCTGTTGGTTGACACCCTAGTCTACCTGCGCTGATCACAGACATCAGAGAAGTTAGCAGGTAGAGTACCAGAGTCTGTAGTCTCCACAGTTCCTTATGCCACCATAACAGACGGCGATGTTTGTAAAAAACACCTCCTTGTGACACTGCCTCATTGAATACCATGAGTCAGGGTGCTATCTGATGAAAAATCACACAGCACATATGCGATTTATACAGTCAGCTGAACTAGCCCATAAAGAAATAAGGAAAACTAAAATTGAATGACTGCAAGCATTCGGAGCTGGAGTATTCCCACAAATGCAGGCATTAATCAGCAATAAGAGGACGTCTGCTCTTCCCCTTCAACTTTTCAGTGTTTGATTCTCTTTCTATTTTATCAAGCTTGATAATCTATTAGATACAATTCTCTTTTATTTGTGTATTATCTTGGACAGTTTATGGTTCCTGTTTTTCAATGTTACTTTCAACCTTCTATAAGAATTCTCCACTTTGCTTTTTCTTGGTGTGTCTCCCATGTGCTTGGGGTTTTTTTTAGTAGAAAATTGTAGTGGGAAAACTGCACTGAAATAGCAGATGCTGATGGTCTCATTGACACTTAGGCAGATTTACCATAAATATTCAAAGCCAATGTGTTCCTTTTAATTAATTATCCAGATCATTTGCAAAGTTTCTGCTGATGTTAAATATCTACACCTAGAAACCACACACTGAAGCCTAAGGCAGACGGCATGAAAATTGGTGCAAGTGGAGTGCGATAAAAAAAATCACATTCCACTCGGACCAATATTAGCCTGTGTGTCAGCACACATGAGCAATTATTTTCTCAGCCCTAATCGGACCGAGAAAACAATCTCAGCATGCTGCGATTGTAATGCGAGACTCTTTCTCTTGCACCCATTCAAGTCTATGGGGCACTCGCGGTACACCGGTGTAATGTGAGTGCAGTACGAGAATGGCAAAAGCCGGCTATGGAGGAAAGAAGGAGATAAATCCCTCCCTCCCCTCCTCAGTGCCAGCCCGCCCCCACAGCTGAGGTCCGCTTGCACAGTCGGACCTCAGTCGCAGGGACACTAGCATGACACTCGGCCCTGCTGTACTGCCAGTGTGAGCCGAGTGTCATGGGAGGGGATCACAGTAATCCCCGTGTGGCTCCAGCCTAACCCTTATTCATATATGCCTATTTTGCATAAAATTGTACCAATGTTCCAGTCTGTTTTTGGTTATGTGTCTGTCCATTCAGTTGAAGTGGAAAACCTACCTATCTATCCACAACATGGATTAAAATGGAGTAAAACATGACCCCTGATATTTTATATACAGAACATGAGGGAATCACCTTATACAGTATAAGGTGTCTGGGTGCTGTCAGTAGAAAAAAACAACAGCGGAAAACATTGACGTCGCAATAAGCTCTAAACCCCAACATTTATGATTAATAATAATATTTGTTTATATAGTGTATACATATTCTACAGCCCTTTACAATTCAGATGATACTTGCACAAATAAATTTAGATATTTCAGAGTAGTGCCGGCGTCACATGGTACGATATATTGTGCGATATGACAGCGGGGTCACTTAATTCGTGACGCACATCCGGCATCGTTAGAGATGTCGTACCGTGTGACACCTCCGAACGACTGTGAATGAGCAAAAATACTCACCTTATCGTTGCTCGTTGACACGTCGTTCATTTTCAAAATGTCGGTCCTTCTGTGCTCTGGTTGTTCATCGTTCCCGAGGCAGCACACATCGCTCCGTGTGACACCCCGGGAACGATGAACTGCAGCTTGCCTTCGGCCGCCGGCAATGCGGAAGGAAGGAGGTGGGCGGGATGTTATGTTCCGCTCATCTCCGCCCCTCCGCTTCTATTGGCCGGCGGCTGTGATATCGCTGTGACGCCGAACGTCCCTCCTCCTTCAGGAAGAGGATGTTCGCCGCCCACAGCGAGGTCGTCTGGGAGGTAAGTACGTGTGACGGCGGTTACCGACTTTGTGCGCCACGGGCAATGAATTGCCCGTGACACACAAACGACGGGGGCGGGTGCGATTGATCATGCGATCGCACGATATATCGTCCCGTGTGACGCCGGCATAACACATAGTTCAACACAGACAGGCTTGGACTTGCCCACAGGAGAGCAGGATAATCCTCCAGCAGGCCCCTTTGCAGTAGTATTTCATTTACCCCCTAAATATGATGTAGTTGGCACAATACACTTGTTTCACTATGTACAGACAAATTAAGCATCTTATCATTCATTTTACAAACTACCCAGTATATTATTACAGTTAGGTCCAGAAATATTTGGACAGTGACACAAGTTTTGTTATTTTAGCTGTTTACAAAAACATGTTCAGAAATACAATTATATATATAATATGGGCTGAAAGTGCACACTCCCAGCTGCAATATGAGAGTATTCACATCCAAATCGGAGAAAGGGTTTAGGAATCATAGCTCTGTAATGCATAGCCTCCTCTTTTTAAAGGGACCAAAAGTAATTGGACAAGGGACTCTAAGGGCTGCAATTAACTCTGAAGGCATCTCCCTCGTTAACCTGTAATCAATGAAGTAGTTAAAAGGTCTGGGGTTGATTACAGGTGTGTGGTTTTGCATTTGGAAGCTGTTGCTGTGACCAGACAACATGCGGTCTAAGGAACTCTCAATTGAGGTGAAGCAGAACATCCTGAGGCTGAAAAAAAAGAAAAAATCCATCAGAGAGATAGCAGACATGCTTGGAGTAGCAAAATCAACAGTCAGGTACATTCTGAGAAAAAAGGAATTGACTGGTGAGCTTGGGAACTCAAAAAGGCCTGGGCGTCCACGGATGACAACAGTGGTGGATGATCGCCGCATACTTTCTTTGGTGAAGAAGAACCCGTTCACAACATCAACTAAAGTCCAGAACACTCTCAGTGAAGTTGGTGTATCTGTCTCTAAGTCAACAGTAAAGAGAAGACTCCATGAAAGTAAATACAAAGGGTTCACATCTAGATGCAAACCATTCATCAATTCCAAAAATAGACAGGCCAGAGTTAAATTTGCTGAAAAACACCTCATAAAGCCAGCTCAGTTCTGGAAAAGTATTCTATGGACAGATGAGACAAAGATCAACCTGTACCAGAATGATGGGAAGAAAAAAGTTTGGAGAAGAAAGGGAACGGCACATGATCCAAGGCACACCACATCCTCTGTAAAACATGGTGGAGGCAACGTGATGGCATGGGCATGCATGGCTTTCAATGGCACTGGGTCACTTGTGTTTATTGATGACATAACAGCAGACAAGAGTAGCCGGATAAATTCTGAAGTGTACCGGGATATACTTTCAGCCCAGATTCAGCCAAATGCCGCAAAGTTGATCGGACGGCGCTTCATAGTACAGATGGACAATGACCCCAAGCATACAGCCAAAGCTACCCAGGAGTTCATGAGTGCAAAAAAGTGGAACATTCTGCAATGGCCAAGTCAATCACCAGATCTTAACCCAATTGAGCATGCATTTCACTTGCTCAAATCCAGACTTAAGACGGGAAGACCCACAAACAAGCAGGACCTGAAGGCTGCGGCTGTAAAGGCCTGGCAAAGCATTAAGAAGGAGGAAACCCAGCGTTTGGTGATGTCCATGGGTTCCAGACTTAAGGAAGTGATTGCCTCCAAAGGATTCGCAACAAAATATTGAAAATAAAAATATTTTGTTTGGGTTTGGTTTATTTGTCCAATTACTTTTGACCTCCTAAAATGTGGAGTGTTTGTAAAGAAATGTGTACAATTCCTACAATTTTTATCAGATATTTTTGTTCAAACCTTCAAATTAAACGTTACAATCTGCACTTGAATTCTGTTGTAGAGGTTTCATTTCAAATCCAATGTGGTGGCATGCAGAGCCCAACTCTCGAAAATTGTGTCACTGTCCAAATATTTCTGGACCTAACTGTATATAGAAGTATAGGTAAATTTGTGACTGTTATATTTGCATATAGATGATCAGTGGGCCCCCAGATTCAATGTTACTGGTGGGCCTCTGCTGCCCCAGTCTGACACCGAACACAAATCAAGAGGAGTGAGGGCCCTACTCATAAGATTACAGTCTGTGAGGAAATAGGGGGGACAGAAAAGGTAAAAATTAAGAGCTTGTCCTGGAAAGTCCGGCCGTCAGTATAGTAATGGGGGCATTCAAATAACGCTATATAAACCAGTCATCAGACAGTGTCTATACAGGTACAGGTACAAAGAGCTACTGAGGAAGAAAGAACGGGATAGTTAGATTAGTGATGTGAGGTAAACCCAACTTACTATGCAAATTCAATGTCATATACAGTATGAGTAAGATACGTTATCCATTTAGCATTAGGTTGGGTTTTTCATGATATTTTATATTTGAATATATTATAGATTTTGTTTACCTTTACATGATGCTTTTCAGATAAGTATATTGATTTCCATATTATACAGATGTGTCAAACAGATATTTTCCATCTCCAGTTATGTAATTTGACAAATATGTTTGATAACAAGTTCACATTCTTATTATAATACATTACAGCATTCATTATGTCTGGGCTGCACGTAGGATCTGATCAGCCACCACGGGCTGGAGCTCATCACTCCATGTTATTACACTGACAGCATTGCGGACTTTTCTTCATCCTTTAACTCTACCACTTGGGTGGTGTATTACCAATTTTGTTTGTTTTATACTATTATGTGATTCTGCAAATATACTGCTTTCTGCACTCACTGAGAGGTTATTATCTCAATGCTTTCAGTCCTCTAAGGCCGGTGTCCCACTTGCGAGTGCCTCGCGTGTATCTCGCAGTGCATCACACAGCACGGACTCACACTCTCCTCACAGGAGCGGGTTGGTTGCATGCATCTCTATGCAACTGACCCGTTCCTGTGAGGAGAGTGTGAGTCCATGCCGGGTGATACTACGCAGGACTCGTGTGAGATACACGCGAGGCACTCGCAAGTGGGACACCGGCCTTACCTCCAGTGTATGGGAAGATGTCTGGAGAATTAATTGTGACTTATTCTTAAAGTTGTGTGTGGCTAATAATGTAAGAAACTCAGAGGACCTCTGCTGTGTAAGAAACAGTAATAGTAGCCCAAAAAATATAGATCTATTGGTCATCATTTGGGCCATCCTCTCTATCTTCAATGGCTGCAATAACTTTTAAGATGCCTTACAAATCATCGTTAAGCTGCTCATCGCCACAATAACAGATTTTCTATTTAATTGTATTAGCAATCATTCTGTGCCCACAGAAGTGTGGTCGGCCAGTCTAAAGAAGCTGTTAGACAGCAGCCCTCCAGATTGCATGTAGTCAACGGTGGTTGTTTAATGATGGTGATCGTACCGTGTAAACCCTGCACTAAACAATAACAATTTGTACTACCATATTTCCCTGAAAATAAGACCTACTCGAAAATAAGCCCTAGCATGATTTTACAGGATTTTTGGAGTATGCTTGAAATGTAAGCCCTACTCCAAAAATAAGCCCTAATCCCAGTCAGGGCGGCATTAGGGGAAGTCAAACTACACAATTTCTCAGGTCCCTCACTCTCTTAGGGATCCCAGCAGTTGTATTCCAAGGTTGTTTAAGGACCTTTGGTGACTTCACAGGCATGTGATATAATGAAATCAAAGGTCTCTTAATTGTAGCAGTCTAAAAGAACCGCACAGGGGACAGGTTGGTATACAAGACTGGCATTAGGGAGAAGGGACAGCAAACTGGGAAATTTCACCGGGCCCGAATTCTCCTAAAGCCGCCGGTGTTTATATCCTGACAAGACTGGTTCAGTACCTTTGTGACTCACACCATGTGACTAGGTTGTCACCAAAAGGTCTCCTAAAACTGCAGGAGTCTAAAGCTGAAGAGGAGACAGGCTGGTGTGTGTGTGTGTGTGTGTGTGTGTGTGTGTGTGTGTGTGTTTGTGTGTGTGTGTTAGATAGATGATAGATGAGAGCTGTATAGATAGATAAGAGATAGATAGATACACGTATTACACACAGGATTTGGAGGGTTATGTTGATGTTCCAGATTGTAATATGATTATATTTGAATAAATGTTGATTTTTTTTTTTGTTCAAGAATATATGTGGATTGTTGTTCATGGAAAAAAAATGTCATCCCCTGAAAATAAGCCCTAGCCCATCTTTCAGAGCAAAAAATAATATAAGACCCTGTCATATTTTTTGGGGAAAAATGATAATACCTATTATCTATTATCGCTGCTCTCTCTTCAGTTACTACTACAGAACATTCTTCTATGGAACTACAGTAAAGACATGTTGCCTTGGATCTTAACTCCTTTACGACCAAGGACATACTGGTATGTCCTTGGTCACCTCACTCTGATTACTGTGGGCTCTTTCGGTCGAACCCGCAATATTCCCCGCACATGTCTGCTGTTCTGATCAGCAGAGATGTGCGCCTGTTAACTCCTTATACCGCCCTGTACAACACTGACAGCGTGATTTAAAGGTCTGCGTCGGGGATCGTGCCGTTCCCCGCCGCCATCAGCAGCCTCATGACACGATGATGGGGTACCATGGTGTTGCCATGGTAGCGTGGGGTCAGCTGATGATCCATGACGCTACCATGACTCACTTTTCTACACAGACTAGTAAAATCAATAATAAAAGTAAAAAAAAGTTTTTAAAAATATGAAAAAAATAAAAAAACCTAGTAATTCCTATTAGTTTACCTCATTGAAAATAAAACAATTTGATTTTTATTTTTTTTTTTAAAATACACATGGTATTGCCACATTCAAATATAAATCAATCAGATAAAATATAAAATCAATTAATCTGATCGGTACATAGTGTGTCGATAAAAAAATCCAAAACGACAAAATTATGTTTTTTGGTTGCCACAACATTTCATTAAAATGCAATAACAGGCAATTAAAACACCACATCTACTCAAAAATGGCATAATTTAAAACGTCAGCTCAAGTAGCAAAAAATAAAGGGGGCTTTACACGCAACGACATATCTAACGATATGTCGTCGGGGTCACGGAATTCGTGGCGCACATCCGGCGTCGTTAGCGACGTCGTTGCGTGTAACAGCTAGGAGCGAGTGTTAACGATCAAAAATACTCATCTTATCGTTGATCGTTGACACGTCATTCATTTTCAAAATCTCATTGGTCGTTGTGGACGTAGGTTGTTCGTCGTTCCTGAGGCAGCACACATCGCTACATGTGACACCCCAGGAACGACGAACAACAGCTTACCTGCCTCCTCCGGCAATGAGGTGAGCGTGTCGATAATGCGGCTGCTCTCCGCCCCTCTGCTTCTATTGGATGCCTGCCATGTGACATCGCTGTGACGCCGCACGAACCACCCCCTTAGAAAAGAGGCGGTTCGCCGACCACAGCGACATCGCAGGGAAGGTAAGTATGTGTCACGGGGCCTAGCGATATTGTGCGCCACAGGCAGCGATTTGCCCGTGACGCACAAAAGACGGGGTTGGGTGCTTTCACTAGCGGCATTGCTCGCATGTAAAGCAGCCTTTAGACTTCACTGAGATCCAGATCCCGAAAAGTGAGAACTCTACGGGTCTTGGAAAATGGCGACAAAAGCGCAATTCTTTTTTGGACAAACGTCTGAATTCTTTTTCACCACTAAGATAAAAGTAAACTATTAATGTTTGGTATCTACGAACTCGTACTAACCTGAGGCATCATACAGACATGTCAGTTTTAACATATACTAAACATGGTGAATAAAAAAAACCCAAAAGAGTTGTGCAATTTCACATTTTTTGACTATTTCTCCACATTTGGAATTGTATGCCCGTTTTCCACCAGTACACTATATCCTAAAATGAATGGTGTCATTCAAAAATATAACTCATCCTGCAAAAAAATAAGCCCTCAAATGGATGGAAAAATTAAAAAGTTATGGCTCCCGGAAAAAGGGGAGGAAAAAAGGAAAATGAAAAACAGAAAATCGCCAGGGCATCAAGGGGTTAAAACCAGCTTACACATGCCTAATATTCTGTTTCTACTTTCTACCATGTACCATAGATGGCTGTTTTTTATTTCTATACAATTTAACAGAGGATAAATGTAGCAATTACCTTGGGACATCCAAAAATATGCCATGTGCCTGTATCTATACAGAGCGGCTACAATCCTGTCTGCTTATATGCCATTATGTTATTATTTCAGAGGCTCTCTCTTTGGTTGTTACTTTTTCCTCTCAAAGCCCATTATGATAACGCAGTAGAGAATATCTGGTAACAACATGTGATAGGCCATTGTTTGCATTTCATTTGCATCAGTTTGATTACATTTTTATGTACTTTGTCCATCACATTGTGCACAGTTTTTCTGCAGAAATTCTGGACTGTGACTGTTATCTAAATAGATTACTAATATTACTCCTAATGAGATATATGTGCAAATATACTGAGTCTATGTATCCTGCTTGTATCCTGTATTGTGCTGCAGGATCTACCTCTAATTTTCACTTGTTTCTGAATTACTGGGTGGGGACGGCTGCTATGATGTCTCTCCCATACTCACTGTGCATAGATGTGAGAGATTCCTGACCTCCTGTGTCTATAGCAAATGTTGAGAAACAGCAGAATCATGAAGGACATTATACAGTAGTACTGAGCAGTGAAGATCTGAATCCAGCACTGCGGTGAGATAAAACCCTTACTAGAAAGAAGCAGCGTCATCTGTATTTCTCTCTTCATAGACTTGAAAAAGCATCTGTTAACTGATCCCTCGGAGTGCTGTAATCATCTTATCTTGTCACAGATGGATTTCAGTTTTTTTTTTTAGACCAAATTATGAGTTAAGGGGGAGGGGGAATAGAAGAATTGGCTTAAAGGTGGAAAAAGAAGAATATTTTTCTGATAAGATATATTCCAAAATGTATTTTACATTCTGTTTACCATTGGTTTATTTTAGTGAACCTGTCAGGTGTAAAGCTGGGTTCACACATAGCGACAGCGACAACGACATCGCTGTTACGTCACCATTTTCTGTGACGTAACAGCGACCTTGTAAGTCGCTGTTATGATCGCTGCTTAGCTGTCAAACACAGCGACGCAGCAGCGATCATAACGTCGCTACATGTGCAGAGAGCAGGGAGCCGCTCACACTGCTTAGCGCTGGCTCCTTGCTCTCCTAGCTACAGTACACATCGGGTTAATTAACCCGATGTGTACTGCAGCTACATGTCACAGTGCAGAGAGCAGGGAGCCGCGCACACTGCTTAGCGCTGGCTCCTTGCTCTCCTAGCTACAGTACACATAGGGTTAATTACCCGATGTGTACTGCAGCTACATGTGCACAGAGCAGGAGCCGGCACTAGCAGCAAGAGCAGCGGAGGCTGGTAACGAAGGTAAATATCGGGTAACCAGGAAAAGGTCTTCCCTTGGTTACCCGATGTTTACAGTGGTTACAGCTTTCCGCAGCTGCCAGACGCCGGCTCCTGCTCCCTGCTCGCTTCATTTCGTCGCTCTCTCGCTGTCACACACAACGATGTGTGCTTCACAGCGGGAGAGCGACGACGAAAAAATGAAGCAGGACATTCAGCAACGAGCAACGACCTCACAGCAGGGGCCAGCTCGTTGCTGGATGTCACACACAGCGACAGCGACAAGACGTCGCTGCAACGTCACAGAAAATGGTGACGTAGCAGCGACGTCGTTGTCGTCGTCGCTGTGTGTGACACCACCTTAATATGCACCCAGATCCACGAGTAGTTCTGGGTACATATTGCTAATCCCTGCCTAACTGTCCCTGTATACACTAGCATAGATAAAGAATATTTATAAAGATACTTTATAATATGCTAATGAGCAAGGGGGCTAGTCGCAAGGGCGTTAGTTCCTGCGCTCATTCCGCCCTCTTAGGCTATGTGTCCACGTTGCTTTTTACCTGCTTTTCACCTGCTTTTTTGCTGCTTTTTCAACTGCAGCGTTTAATGCCAAAATTGGTGTGTTCTGCTTTTCAAGCAAAGTCTATGGGAATTTGGGTTTCTTGTGCGCACTATGCAGTTCAAACTGCGCCTTTTTCTGGCAGAAATTTGGGCAAAAACTCAGCTTTGCAGTGCAAAACCCAAATGGCAAAAACAATTGTCAATTGTTTTTGCCATTTGGGTTTTGAACTGCAAAGCTGAGTTTTTGTCCAAATTTCTGCCACAAAAAAGCACTGCAGTTGAAAAAGCAGCAAAAAAGCAGGTAAAAAGCAACGTGGACACATAGCCTTAGCATGGTACCACGCCCACAGGAGCGTGCTAAAATGCTATTCAATGTAGCATCACCAGCAGTGCCGCACATACCTGTGGCCGCTGATCTGAAGTCCGGTCGTGCGAAATAGGAAGCCAGGTGTACGTCCCGGCTTCAGAGAGGTCTAGTGCACATGACCGGAAGTGCCAGGACTTCTGATCAGCGGTAACAGCTGACACAGGTAAGTAGCACACCCCACAGCCTAAGAGGGCGGAATGAGTGCAGGAACTAACGCCCTTGTGACTAGTCCCTGGCCTCATTAGCATATCATTAAAGATCTTTAGAAATACTTTTTCTAAAGATCTGTTTATCTATGCTACTAGATACAGGGACGGTTAGGCAGGGATTCGCAATATACACCCAGAACTGCTCGTGGGTCTGGGTACATATTTCATCTGACAGGTTTCGTTTAAACAAAGTTTATTGAAAAGACAGTGATGATATAAATATAACATTTTACTAAATCAATGCTAACCTACACACATAAAATAACACTTTTCTGTACCTTCAAAATCTAATTTGCCGTGAACAGCTGACAATGTTATGTATATGGAGACCTTCCCACTGTTTGCTGACAGCAATAAAATTGCAGATCTGACATGTTGGAGTTTAATGTCTAAACTTTCATTCCCGTGGAAGATAACATACTGCCAGAGGTATATAACCTGTTTTATTCTTCCCTTTCCATTGAGATAAGTATGCATGCTCGTCCAGGCCGAGTATAATTGTTTCTGGCAGAGTCAGGAGAACTAGGTAATGTTTGTTTTGTAGAAATCACTTTGTAATGTAAAAGATTAATAGAAGAAATTAGTAGCTTGCAAGTAAATGAGAATTTTGCACTATTTGCTTCTTTAAAGGGAACCTGTCAGGTGCAATACGCACCTAGAACCACGAGCAGTTCTGGGTGTATATTGCTAGTCCCTGCCTAACCGTCCCTGTATCTAGTAGCATAGATAAAGAGATCTTTAGAAAAAGTATTCCTAAAGATCCTTGATGATATGCTAATGAGGCCAGGGACTAGTCGCAAGGGTGTTAGTACCCTTGGCTAGTCGACCCCCTTAGCATGTAAGCACGCCCCTGTGGGTGTGCTATCATGCTAATGAATTTGCCGCTTCAGAGGCATGGTTGCGCTCACCTCTCTGCTGTGACCGCGCCCAACGCTGGATTTCGGCTCAGTGCTCATGACCCCAAGACTTCCGGTCATGCGTACTATGAAGCCGGATGTACTCTTCCTGGCTTCAAACTGGTGTAGTGCGCATGATCGGAAGTGCCGGGACTTCTGATCATGCTCACTGACCACATACTCAGCGTTCTGAGGTAGTGCAATGGACACAGATGCGCTCATCATTGCTGCTGGGCAGTGGGCACTGAATAGTATGTTAGCACATGTCTGTAACCTGCTAAGAGGGCAGAATGAGCGCAGGAACTGACACCCTTGCAACTAGTCCCTTCACTCATTAGCATATCATAAAGGATCTTTAGAAATACTTTTTCTAAAGATCCCTTTTATCTATGCTATTAGAGAGATGAGAAGAGCCCCCGACATAGACAAAATCAGTGAGTGTCAATTTTAGCATTTTGATTTTTCCTTTTTATACCATACTATTTAAATCATTTTATAGTAAGACAGATCAGACTTCTAAGGCTATGTTCACACTAGAAAATTGATTTTTCTTAAAAAATTTCTTAAGAAATTTCTTAAGAGTGAAGGATTAGTGCACCTGCGTTAAAAAACTGCGTTTTCGCTGCGTTTTTGGTGCGTTTTCGGTGCGTTTTGATGCGTTTTTACCGCTGGTTGCTCCCTGCGTTATTGTGCCAATTATCTATGGCAAATAACGCATTTAGCTGCAGAAAATAAGTGACATGCTCATTCTTTTTCTTAAGAAAATCTACTGAAAGAATTTTCTTAAGAAAAAAACGCAGTGTGCGCACAGCTAATTTTTTTTGCCATAGGTTTTGCTGGGGAATGTCTGCAGAAAGGTTACAAGAATTTCTCAAGAAATTTCTGCAGCAAAAACGGACCCAAAACGCAGGTAAAAAACGCAGTGTGTGAACATAGCCTTAATATGTTTCTTTTTTATATCTTTATTTTTGAACCGGGAAAAGTGATTTATATTTTTATATTTTTGATATATATATTTTAAAATCTTATCTTTTTTGAATTTTAGTTTTAATTTTTACTTCCCCTATTGGATTTTAACAAGCAGTTGCTGGTTCTACATACTGCAACACCACAGCAGCATTTAAATGGTTAAACAGTAGCGATCGGACTTTGCTCAATCACTGCTGTTAACTTCAGGTGCCGACTGTGTTACACAGCTAGTTGTGGTGCTGGCTCAGTTGCCCCATACAATACATAGGAAATGCTATTACAACCTACATATAGAAGGAGTTAATAGTAGAGTAAGCTTAAAGGGGTTGTCCACTATTAGGACAACTACTTCTGATTCCACATGGTAAAATAATAAAGCCTATACTTACCTCCTGTAGGGGCACAGTTCCAGTGGTGTCAGCTCTCAAGTTCCCAGGGCTCACATGACATTGTGACGTCTTGTAAGCTCACTTTCAGTTGCTCGTTAGGTCTGAAGGTGGGGATAAGGAAGCCAGCGCTGATTGAATGTGGAGCTCACGTGACGTCACAACCCGTGAGCCTCAACACCGTGAGTCCGGACACCACTGGAAGGGCATCGGTACAGGAGGCAAGTAAAGGCTTTTTTTTCTACCTGTGGGAAACATGTGGAATCAGAAAGACTTGTCCTAGTAGTGGACAACCCCTTTAATTACCAATGATTGTCTTTATCAGGTCTGGGCCCACCAGAGGTTCTTCCAGTCAATAGAGTGACTGCCAAATTGGCATCAAAGTTTCCTAAACTGGAAACATTAAAAGAAGCCAATTACAGCTTATATTTATAACTTTAAAACCGTTTTCTTGTACCGCTATCTGGATACACATAGTGGAAAAATGAAAGACGTTGATCAGATTGAGTAAGCCCATTTCCTTAAAGAAGAGAAGAAAAGTAATTATGTTGTGAGATAGTAAATAAAGTGGTTCTGTTGTTCCTGTCACACTTTGATGATGTGAAGATTTTATCAAGCGGCTGCTCATCTGTCATAATGCAAGCATGTTACCAGGCAGAGCCCTATCTATGAGCGCACACCGAAAGTTCATGATAAAGTCACTCCGGAACGACATCATTTTCTCTGTGTCTTTCTGGCACGGCCTCAACTTACTTTTAGATAAATGAGATTCAGACTAAAAAATATGGTCATTATCAGATGACTTTTCTGATGGGTTTTATCAGATCAGAACTGGCTCGCATCGTATTTTTTCCATCATTAAAATGATTTTGTGAAAATCATGCTGATCATAGCAAAGAGCCACCCAATTAAATATGGTTAGCTTGTCTTCTATTTGATTCTGCTTCTCCACCACCAATAGTAAAGTCAATTTAACGATAAAACATTGTGTGCCCGGTGGCGGTTGTACATTTCCCTCACAGATCCTCCCACTGTTTTCTTTGATTCCCCAGAGCTGTCAATGATTCTGTGTATTGGTGACCACATTCTCTATAAATATAATACATGATATCTGTGATAGGTAGTAGCCTTTATTTCTATATAAACTCTGACGGATCATGACAACTCTTTGTTCAGGTCAACACTGCCAAGAACAAAGGCTTCAATACAAATCTTATAGATGATATCAGATGTCTAGAATCGCGCCATTCACATAAGTGTTGAATAGGTTGAATGGAATTCTCAATTTTTGCTTCAACTTATCCGGGCACCCTGCAAAAGAGATGTCAAAATGGAGGTTAATCTATGGCGTCAGCACGCCAACACCTCTTTGATCCTGAAATGTTTCCCACAGCGACTTTTTGAAAAAGACCCGGATGAGTCAAAACGTCCCCAGTGACAAGTCACTTATAACTATCAAAAACATTTTTTGTATATACCACAAATAAATTCTACTATTCCATGAACTTTTAGAGAATGCAGTAAATTATTAAATTGTGATTTTTGGGCTGCCCCATTTCACGTGCACGCACCTCGACTCCTTCCGAGTGCAGAACCATTCTCTTGACTCCGACCAATGATGCCAGAAGAGCTAAGTATCCTGCATGTCCAGTGTCGGATTGCCGAACATTTTGTTTTCTAACACTGGTGTCACACTTGCGAGTGCTTTGCGTGTATCTCGTGCGAGTCTCACGGTGCATAACCTGGCACGGACTCACACTCTCCTCACAGGAGCGGGTAGGTTGCAGCTGAGACGCTCCTGTCCGGAGAGTGTGTGGCCGTGACGGGTGATGCAACGCGAGACTCGCGCGAGTTACACACGAGGAACTCGCAAGTGTGACACCGGCCTCAGAGATAGACCCATGTAGAGACGATGAGCATTGACTCTTAAAGAATGCAAATGTCTCCTTTTCCAAATCAAAAGGGGAGATGTACAGATTTGTACTCCTTCAACATGATATTTGCAGCGATAAATGCCGCTGTGGACATGGCGGCGGCATCTCTGCTTCATGAGCTCTGCAGTCAACATGCTAAGTGGGAACGTAGCCTAATGCGGGCATCACACGAGACGATCTATCGTGCGATATGTCGTCGGGGTCACGGTTTTTGTGACGCACATCCGGCATCGTTTACGTCGTCGTCCCATGTGACACCTATGAGCGACGCAGAACGTTTGCAAATCGTGTATTGTTGATACGTCGCTCATTTTTAAAAAATCGTTTATATTTCTTTGCGTCGGTTGTTCATCGTACCCAGAGCAGCACACATCGCTCCGTGTGACACCCCAGGAACGATGAACACAGCTTACCTGCGTCTCGCGGCTCCCACCGGCTGTGCGGAAGGAAGGAGGTGGGCGGGATGTTTACGTCCCGCTCATCTCCGCCCCTCCGCTTCTATTGGTCGGCCGCTTTGTGACGTCGCTGTGACGACAAACGTCCCACCCCCTTCAGGAAGTGGATGTTCGCCGCCCATAGTGACGTCGCTCAGCAGGTAAGTACGTGTGACCGCGGTTTAACAACTTTGTGCGCCACGGGCAACTAATTGCCCGTGATGCACAAACGATGGGGGCGGGTACGATCGCTCGTGCGATCGCATGATAGATCGTATCGTGTGACGCCCACATTACTCTGATATTTTATAGGGGACTGACTATGGCTAGAAGATGATTGCTAGGACCCACTAATGTGTTTGGCATTTACATATTTTCCTTTTTACTGTAAAATAAAGGTGTGGCATGAGCCTTTGTCTTTTTTTAAAGTATTTCACAAAGCCAATGACCTGATTTCATTATATAAGGATTAGACCAAAGTCAATGGGATTGTAAAGTGTTATACTCTACAAGAAATTGGGTCATCTGTAGTGATGGGTGAATAGTAACTATTCGTGCTCGGATTATTCGTAACGAATCCCAAAGTGCTATTCCGGTATTCGTTACGAATTACAAAAATAATGCAAGTTAGTGGGAAGCTGAGCATTCTTCTTGTCGTGATGAATACTGGAATAGTGTTCTGTATTCAGTAAGCGTTATCCGAACACGAATAGTTACTATTCGCCCATCACTATTTGTCATCTCCTTATCAAATTTATAGAAGCTGATCTGCAGTTCTCAGCAGTGAGTGCTACACATTGGACTGTTCAGCTTCCTTCATTTTTTAGCCAGCTAGCTGTGGAGCTATTAACATTTGGGGGTGTTGGGTGCTCAACCCCCAGTAATTTGATAGTGATAGTTGAATTTTGACTTTTTAATATTTCAAATATCTTGGTTTAAAATGTGTGTTGCTGATATAGAGCTTCAATTCACTGTATAGACAATTAAAGGGAACCCATCGCGAGATTCATGTTTTCCAAACCACAGCCAGGTATAATTTTGTTTGAAACGCTCTAGTGTTGTTTTCTCAGCGCCTCTTTAGTTGGTTGACAGGTCTTTTGCTATGGGAGAGACCTGTCAATCAGTTAGAATGGATGCGGTTAGGGTCGGACTAGTCTTGTCTGTCCCAAGCCAGATTTTCTAACTATTTTTCCTATGAAATGCTTGAGATTTTCAGAGTGAAATATACCTGGCCTTCGTCATCCTATTTCTGGTATGGCTCTAATTCATGCTGCCCATGGTTTTGCGGGAACAGTTTCCCTTTACAAATAGTGCTCTGGGTACCTGCATCCACCACTAGTGCAAGTTTAGGAGCTTACGGTATACTGAATTATTGAGCTCAATGTAAGGGTTTTTTTTAGCTCCCTTAAGAGGTACATTATGTTTCACATCAATATCTGGGGGGTTTCAAACTCGACATCAAAAAAATAAATCCAAGATTGCTCTCATATATCAAAAAATTAATCTGCATAGAATTTATGTGTGAACATTAAAAAAAAACAAAAAACATCATTGCGATATCTGTTGGCATCATAATAGGGCTCATCTAAGATTCCAGCCTGGACACTCTTGATGGATGCTGCTAATATTTTTCATAAATCATCTTGACCGGAAGGAGAGTGAGCAGATCTATCTCTTAGGACTTGTACCCATTTGGACCCTGTAAAAAGAAAAAAATACAGTCATAAGGTCATCAGATTTTTAACACCTAATCTGAAAGCAGCATAATGTAGGGGCAGAAATCATTATTCCAGTGATGTGTCACTTACTGGGCTGCTTAGTGTAGTTTTGATAAAATCACTGATTAATCAGCAGGAGATTATCATTAGAGGAGTACTTGGCATGCAGCATATTCATGAGAAAAGAAAACATTGATTTTATCAAAATGACAGCAAACAGCTCAGTAAGTGACACATCACTGGAATCAGGGTCTCTGTCCCTACATTATGCTGCTCTCAGATTTGGTAGCAAAAAACCTGGTGACAGATTCCCTTTAACAGCTCTCCTGTTGATTTTGTATGATTCCTGGATCCACCAATTGGCTGAAGGACTCTCGAATTGAAATCCTAGCTGACTTTTAGGTGAAGCGTGCACTTGAAAAAAAAAGATGTATCCAGCAATCCCAATAAAAATTCTCATTTATTTTAAGTCCATTAAAAACAAGGTGAACAGTACAAAGTGCAAAAAAACAATCACAGAAGCAAATTCTTTACTGTAAGAGCAGTGAAACTATGGAACTCTCTGACACATAATGTTCTAATGGTTGATTCACTAATAAATTTAAGAGCGACCTGGATGCCTTTCTTGAAAAATATAACATTACTGTTAGGCCCTGTGCGCACTTGCCGGTTTTTGCCACGGATTTCCTGCGGATTTGCTGCATGTTTCGCTGCATGTTATGTTCATAACTTCTCTGCAGTGAATCACCAGCAAAACCTATGGGGAAAAAAAATGCTGTGCGCACTATGCGGGTTTTGACAGCTGCATGTTTTGCTGCGGGATTCCCGCAGCAAAAACAATTGCATGTTACTTCTTTTCCGCACGTCGCTGCGGGATTTCACTCCATTGACTGCAATGTAATCGTGAAATCCCGCAGGGAATAACACAGGCAGCAAATTCTGTGCAGTTCATTGCGTTTTCCTGCGTTATTCCCTCCGGTATTTCGCGGTTTACCTGCGGCAATGTTCATCGCTGGCCTGCGGTTTGCAGGAAAGTGATATCATTATGACAGGAAGAGGAAGCGGAGCAGAGAGTAAACACACACACATCACAGACATAGACATAGAACACACACATATATAATATAGAATACACATTGAAAGAAACGGACATATAGAAAAAAACATGTGGGCTCCGCCATATTTTTCCCGTCCAGAGGAGGTAAGCACACAGCGACGGCCCGGTATTCTCAGGCTGGGGAGGGCGAGGGCAAGGGTTAATGCCCCCCTCCCTCCCGCAGCCGAGAATATCAGCCCGCAGCTGCCCCGGGACTGTCGCATGCATTGTGCTGCAGTACCGGAGTGTCCCCGACTCTTCCTGTTGCCGTGATGCAGTGGCAATCAGGGTAATATAAGGAGTTAATGGCGGCGGATCGCCGCCACTAAGTCCAGGCTTTTATCATGGCAGCGTCTATGAGACAGCTAACATGATCAACCCGTAAGTAAAGTGAAAAAACACACACAACGAAAAATCCTTTATTTTAAATAAAACACAAAAAAACCCCTGTTCACCCGTTTATTAACCCCCCCGAAACACACAGCTCCAATGTAATCCACGTCCTGCGATGCTTGCATCCAGCCGCGACTGACACACAGCGCTGAATGCAGCCTCGCAACGAGACAGCAGAGGTAACCACAGGGCATTTCCCATGGCCGGTAATGTGAACACACTAGCGCTCGGGAGAAATGCAGCGTGTGCTCACAGGGACCCTATCTATCTATCCCTCTATCTATCCTTCTATCTATTCTTCTATCTGTCTTCTATTCTTCTATCTGTCTATTTATCTGTCTGCTATCTATCTCAGAAGGAAAGGACTTTTTTTTTTTTTCAATGTGCTTTATTGCATTAAATGCATTAAAGCACATGTACCAACCCGCATGCGGCTAAACCGCGAACAATACCGCATGTGGTTTTTGGGTGCGGTTTGCCGCGATTTTTTACCGCGGGTGCGGTAATCTTTCAGACCCTGCGGAATTTTCTTAAGAAAATTCCATTTTCCAGTGCACACAGGGCCTTAATGTGCAATAGATTCTGTGATGGGGTGTTGATCCAGGGAACTAGGCTGATTGCCGTGTGTGGAGTTGGGAAGGAATTTTTTCCCTTAATGTGGCACTTACTGTCTGCCCCATGGGGTTTTTTGCCTCCCTCTGGATCAACATGTTAGGTTATCATGGATTGAACTCGATAGACCTAAAGAGTGCTTTACACGCTGTGACATCGCTAGCGATCTCGTAAGCGATTTAACACGCCAGATCGCACATACGATTTGCCGAGATCGCACATGTGACCGGCGCTACAAAATGACCTATGTGCGATCTCGGCAAATCTTATCTGCGATCTGGCGTGTCACATCGCTAACGAGATCGCTAGCAATGTCGCAGCGTGTAAAGCACCCTTAAGTCTACCTTCAACCTTTAATTCTATGAAACTATAATGATCACGTGAGTGACGCGTTTCGAACTAAAAAGTTGATGACTATGAATAAGAACTTGTTCAAAACGCGTCACTCGTGATCATTATGATTTTCTTTGCACTTTGCACTGTTCACCTTGTTTTTAATGAACTAAAATAAATGTGAATTTTTATGGGGACTGCTGGATACATCTTTGTTCACGTGCACCTACTTGGACCTGAGGTCAAAGAGCAACCATTAATTAAACTGGGGGCAGCATAAGCAGGATTTCAGGCCACATAGCGGAGGATTTCAGGCAGTTGGTTGCTCTCTCGGAGTTTTATGCAAGTTATTGGCTGTCTGCTGCCCTGTTGTTCAGCCTGGCAGTGTTCATGGTACCATGGAAATCTATTTTCCGCATTTAGTTGTGTGTATGATGCCTAACATATGTTATAATGGGTAGATTGTTTGCTTGCTACCATGGTATCCTTTATGGCTAATCCATTCCTTTTCTCTGTGCTTCAGGTGGCAGTTTGGCACTTCTGCAGATAGACAATAGTGTATATTGTTTTAAATCTAATTCATTTCAGCTAGAATAAATAAGAATAATTTGCGGAGCAATCACTTGGATCCAGTGTCCTTAGTTAACCTGCATTACGAAGATTTATCCTGTCTACGGTGGGGTAACGTAAGGTCGTCACTGACTGACAAATTAATAAGATATTGTTCCAGCCTCAGGGGTGAGATTGTTTGATGGCTACCCAGTTTCCGAAATACTTTTCTTGCTTTTTATAAGGTGTGGATTATATGAAATCTTTGGTGGATACACTTGGATGAAGTTGACGCTCCACAGAGACGGTCTAGCCAGCCGTGTGCGGGGCTGACAGCTCTGTGCAGGTGATGTACTACAGCAGATAAGCTGGGGATGATGACTGCTGTACTCCCGGAAGACAGTGAATAACAGCACAGCTTCTTATTTCTTCAGTATCTTTCATAATATACATGATATACCTGCAAGAACTACACGACTAGGGATTATAACGTACAGTAACTGACTTTTCGGGGGGTTTGCAGCTAAAATTGTTATTCAGGTCTGAGGACTATGATGCTGAGCTGCAGGGCATGCTTTGATGATCCGTAAGTTCTTCATCTTCTATAAAGGAGATTTGACATGCTTGGATCAGATTCATAGCTGGTTACACAGCACATAAAATGTTTTCACTCACGAAAAATCCCGAAACAAATGTATGATGCAAAACGTATGTCCAGACCTGTTTCCAGTTTATTATAACTGTCAGGACTTTGGTGCATATTTTGTCCTTATAGCTTTAACACAAAACCTGTAGAAAAGCATGATCTTCCTGCCCTCATTCCCCTTTCCAAGTTAAAGTGAACCTGTCAGGTCCAATATGCACCCAGAACCACGAGCAGTTCTGGGTGCATATTGCTAATCCCTGCCTAACTGTCCCTGTCTCTAGCAACATAGATAAAGGGATCTTTAGAAAAAGTATTTATAAATATCCTTTATAATATGCAAATGAGGGCAGGGACTAGTTGCAAGGGCGTTAGTTACATAGTTACATAGTTACTTAGGTTGAAAAAAGACCTATGTCCATCTAGTTCAACCTTCCTCCACCAGTTCTACATTTAGTCACTAAGTCATTTATAACCAACAATGTTGTGTGTACTGAGGAAATCATCCAGCCCTTTTTTAAAAGCTGTTATAGTATCTGCCATTACTGCCTCTTGTGGTCGGCATTCCACAGTCTGACTGCTCTAACTGTAAAGAACCCTTTCCTATTTAGGTTTCGGAATCGCTTTTCTTCCACTCGCAGTGAGTGCCCCCTAGTCCTTAGTACTGTCTTTGGAAGGAATAAGTCATGTGCCAGTCCTTTATATTGACCACACATGTATTTATACATATAAATGAGATCTCCTCTGAGACGTCTTTTTTCTAAGCTAAACATATCTAACTTTTTCAACCTGTCATCATATGGGAGGCCTTCCATTCCTTGTAATAGTCTAGTTGCCCGCCTTTGAACTGACTCTAACTTCTGAATGTCCTTTTTAAAATGTGGAGCCCAAAACTGGATCCCGTATTCCAGATGTGGCCTTACAAGTGATTTATAGAGGGGTAACAATACGTTGGGATCACGGGATCTAATCTCTCTTTTTATACACCCTAAAATCTTGTTTGCTTTAGCAGCTGCTGCTTGACATTGAGTGCTGCTGCTCAGCTTATTTGTAATGAGAATACCCAAGTCCTTCTCCTGTTCTGTAGTCCCGAGTTTACTTCCATTTAATGTATATGCAGCTATAGGATTACTCCGTCCTAGGTGCATTACTTTACATTTATCAACAGTAAATCTCATTTGCCAAGTATCTGCCCATTCTGACATCTTATCCAGATCGTTTTGTAATATTGTACTATCCAGGTCAGTTTTTAATATCCTACATAGTTTGGTGTCATCGGCAAAGACTGACACTGTACTATCAATCCCATCCACAAGGTCATTAATAAAGAGAGTAAAAAGAATCGGTCCAAGCACAGATCCCTGCGGCACCCCACTGCTGACTACAGCCCATTTAGAGAATGTACCATTTATGACTACTCTTTGTTTCCTATCTTTTAGCCAATTCCTTACCCAGTTGCATATTGTGTCCCCTAGTCCTTGCTTCTGGAGCTTTAGTATAAGGCTATTGTGTGGTACAGTATCAAATGCCTTTGCAAAGTCCAAATAAATCACATCAGCTGCATTACCAATATCCAGGTTTGAACTTACCCCCTCATAGAACCCCAACAGGTTGGTTAGACACGACTTATCTTTCATGAATCCATGCTGTTTGTCAGTTATCATATTATTTTCTGCAATATATTTTTGCATGTCATCCCTTAAAATGCCCTCAAAAACTTTGCATACTACTGATGTCAGGCTTACTGGACGGTAGTTGCCTGGATCTACCCTCTTACCTTTCTTAAATATCGGTACCACATCAGCAATCCTCCAATCCTGAGGCACCAACCCTGTTACAAGTGAGTCTAAAAAGATGAGATACAGCGGTCTGTCGATTACGGAGCTCAATTCCCTCAATATTCGTGGATGAATGCCATCTGGCCCTGGGGATTTGTCAATGTTTAATTTACTCAGACGTAGGCGTACTTCATCTTGTGTTAAATTAATTATATCGGGTGGTGGACTTTGATTTTTCACTTGTTGAATGATCCCTGGTACAGTCAGTTCCTTGGTGAATACAGATGAGAAATGCCTATTTAATATCTCAGTCTTTTGTTTGTCCTCTATAACTAACTTGTTATTATATTTTAAGGGGCCGATACTATCCTTTGTTTTCCTTTTGGCATTAATGTATTTATAAAAGATTTTGGGATTTATTTTAATGTCATTGGCGATTTTTGTTTCAGTAGCTAATTTTGCTTGTTTGATTTCTTTTTTACATTTCCTATTGATATCTTTATACTCCTGCAATGCTATTTCTGTGTTCTCAGCCTTTAAGATTTTAAATGCCCTTTGTTTTTGTTTTATTATACTTTGTACAGTCTTATTTATCCATAGTGGTTTCTTTTTATTCCTGGACATTTTATTACCACTGGGTACACGTTTTTTACAGGACTCTAGTAGTATATCCTTAAACTTACCCCATTTATGTTCGGTATCCCCAGTTACCATGACTTTGTCCCAATCTACACATTTAAGCTCTTCCCTTAATTTGTTGAAATCAGCTTTCCTAAAATTCCAGGTTTTAGCATTCCCCCTTTGAAATGTTCTATTGAATATTATGTTGAAGCTTACCATATTATGATCGCTGGTGCCCAAGTGCTCCCGGACCTGTAGATCTGAAATTGTATCCGGTCTATTTGACAGGACCAGATCTAGCAAATTATCTCCCCTGGTCGGTTCACCTACCATCTGAGAGAGGAAATGGTCTTGAATGGTAGATAAGAACTTACAGCTTTTAGCAGAACCAGAAGATTCTATGTCCCACTGAATGTCTGGATAGTTGAAATCCCCCATAATAAGAACCCGATTATTATTATTAGCTGCCTTTTCAATTTGTTCCAGCATTTCACCCTCTATTTGTTCAGGTATGTTAGGAGGCTTATAGCAAACTCCAATTAGCATTTTTCCATTATTCCCCTCCCCATGTACATTTACCCATACTGACTCTACATTGTTGCTGTTCCCCTCAATGTCATCATACAACACAGGTTTTAGGTTAGATTTAATAAATATACACACCCCACCACCTTTTTGGCCTTTCCTGTCCTTCCTAAATGTACTATAACCCTGTATGTTTGTCACCCAGTCATGGCTTTCATCCAGCCAGGTTTCCGTAATGCCCACCACATCATAATCCATGGTTAACATAAGAGTCTCCAATTCATTCATTTTGTTTGCAAGACTTCTTGCATTTGCCAGTAGACATTTAATCCTATTAACACCTTTATTACTCCTAGCCTCCCTACGTTCCTTGTATGTCCCATCCCCCCCTAATCCTTCATTGACCCCTACCGTCACCCTGTCTCTATCTGCTCTATCTATCCCCTTATTTGCTCCACTACCCTCCCTCCCCCCGATCCTAGTTTAAAAGCTCCTCCATCCGTCTGACCATTTTCTCCCCCAGCACAGCTGCACCTTCCCCATTGAGGTGCAGCCCGTCCCTACCGTAGAGCCTGTAGCCGACTGAGAAGTCGGCCCAGTTCTCCATGAACCCGAACCCTTCCTTCCTGCACCAATTTCTAAGCCACATATTTATCTCCCTAAGCTCCCGCTGTCTTTCTAGTGACGCTCGTGGCACCGGTAGTATTTCTGAAAACACCACCTTGGAGGTCCTGGACTTCAGCTTCTCTCCTAGTTCCCTGTAATCATTTTTAAGGACCTTCCACCTGCCTCTAACTTTGTCATTAGTACCAATGTGCACCATGACCGCTGGGTTTTCCCCAGCCCCACCCAGCAATCTGTCTATCCGATCCACAATATGCCGAACCCGAGCACCCGGCAGACAACACACTGTTCGGCATTCACGGTCTCGGCGACAGATGACCCTGTCTGTCCGCCTAATTATAGAGTCCCCTACCACCAACATCTGTCTGGGCTTTGCTGCACTCCTATTTCCCTCCTTCCTACAGCAGTTGTTTTCCTGGTTGCTAGGAGCAACATCCTGCTGTAGTGACCCTAGTCTAGGCCCTTCATTCCTAATATCAGCCAAACAGGCATATTTACTAGGTTGTGCCAGGTCAGGACTAGGCTCCCTGACACTTTTCCCCCTACCTCTTCTTCTAACTGTTACCCAGCTACCTACCTCTGGGTCCTGATCTTCCCCACCTCCACCCTCCTCCATATCACTGGCCCCAGCCAGAGAAAGCTCAGTGAGCTCTAAACTCCTCTCCAGGTTTGCAATGCCCCTTAGTGTTGCAAGCTGCTTATTTAGATCAGTTACCTTGGCTTCCAAACACGACATGCTTGCATCGAGTGCAGACATAGTCACCCTCGAACGGCTGCTCAAGGCATGCATACATCTGACAAGATACACACCTGGTAGCATTGTCCATGGAGCACCTATCAAATGGGGATCAACAGTAAAGTAGAAAAACAAAGAGAAAAAAACCCAATGGGAAACGTCTAAGGATAAATTCAAACTATGTTCTTGTATCAAACTATGTAATTGTGTTGAAACTATGCACTTATCTTAAATTCAGCACTTTACTTCAGTTCAGCACCTCGCTCGCTCAGTACCTCGCTCGCACTGGCTGGTTTATATAGATGTACAGAAGCTGCTAGAAGCTTCTAGAAACAGGTGTGACTAATCCTACTAATTCAATCACAAGACTACCTTTTTTTTTTTTTTTTTTTCCCTTTTCACAGAATCACAAACAGACACACAGAAGTTCCTGTTCTCCTTCCGCCCTCTGAGCATGACAGCACACCCACAGGGGCGTGCTAACATATTGTTCAATGCCAGCGTCATCAACAATGACGCGTGTACCTGCGTCCCTGTGACCGCTGATCTGAATGGCACTTCTAGTCATGCGCAGTATAAAGCCGGGTGTACGCGTGCCAGCTTCAGAGAGGTCTAGTGCACATGACCGGAAGTGCCAGGCGTAATGAGTGTGTTAAGGTGAACTCTTAACCAGAGATCACTAGTTGCCTACTGCCTGGCCGAATTGGTATATACCAAGTGCATGCATAAAAGAATTCACACCAGACACAGTCGGATATGAAGTCTCTTCTTGGTCACAGTAAAGATGGCACCAAACAGACAGAGAAGGAACATGCGTCCTTTTGATATAGGCTAGGGGCGTACACAAGTTCAGATATGCCTATTTAGTGGGACAGTTCATGGGCTAGCCAATGGGGAGATCCGTGTTGCTGTTGATGGGTGCGTCTGACTTCAGTGGATGAAACCATGATGATGGGAGGGACGTCATCTGGTGCATCCATGATGATGGTTTGGTCTGTGATGTCTTCTAGCTTGACCAGGGGTCTTCCCTTATATGGTATCTTCTTTCATTCCCTGCATTCCAAGCAAGGTGTGGTGAACAGGAAATGGCAGCCATCTTTATATCTGTGTCATGTGTATGATCTGAAACCTGAATTATGTAAGGCAAATCGACATATTTCCCACAATGCTCTATATCCAGAGGTTAATTAAGTATTTCATTTTATGGCTCTCCTCAACAGTCCCCCCTAAATACTTTATTAACCTTCTGACCCTACCGTGGTCCTCTAACACATCAGCTCTAATGCTTTAACTGCAAGCTTTTTTCATTTTTCTATCTGCTATACAAGCAATGCTAAGCTTTTGCCCCCGCTGGTACAGACTGCTGATCAGAGAGTTGATCACATCCCGCACACACAGTTCACAGAGGTATAGGTAACTAGAACAGACTATTTAATGCCGAAGAGCTTACTCAGAATTTGAGATTAATTGATTAGAAAGAGTAAGGCAATTGTAAGAATAAGCTTCTTACCGTTATGCTGCAGCTTTTAGCGTTACTGTTTCTGAAAGGCTGATTCTCAGTCAATATCCAAGTGCTTCGAGACTTTTCTACCTTAATACACCTAATTGTATCACAACACTAATGGATCTCTTCTTGTCTTGGGTCCCTAATCTACCACCAGGAGGCCTTTAACAAGATTTCCCTTATGCATGGATCCGATTACCTTCAGTAGCACAGAGTAGCACTTTTACGGCTTCAAATACCAACAATACCAGTTACCTGCAAGTGTATGTTACCCTTAAAACGTCACTTACATCCTTAAACTAATGAGCTGGTTCAGGTCAGATAATGTTTTTTTCCACCATGAGCCCTTAGTTGTATAATGTTCCTGTACCCATTGTTCCCTTATCATGTTTCATCCCCAATCTAGAAATTCTCCATAAGGTTCTATGTGAGATAATCCAGCACTATGTGTGTTGTGACCCTCATTCTGCTGGTACAATGGACTCTTTACAGTGGTTGTTGTCTCCAGATGGGTTTTCTCTCAAGCTTCATGGAAGTTGCTGTGGTTGGGATAAGCTGGATCGGTCCACCTGATTCTGACTCATGGCTCATTCTGACTTGTCTTTTTAGGATAACCCAGTCTCCTGGCTGGAGACCACGTGCTCCTGACACTGATTTAGGATCTGGAATTGGAGGATACACATGTTTAATACACTATACAGGCAGTTGTATACGGCTCATACATCACTGGTCAGGATATCACACTGTATCTGCAGTATCTGTGAGAAATATAATCACGTTCTAGGTACTAAACCAAAAATACCTTATATAAAGATCTAATTATTAAGGAAAACAAACATTTGTTACATGATTTGCAGCGTTCACCATTATCTTGTGGATCGTTACATGTTTATGTTATGATCATTAAAATTCCAAACAACATACACCCATATGAGTATAGACACAATTAGATATTCCAATAAAGGAGGGGCAGGGATTGGGGCAATAGCCCTAAACTCTCCCTACCTCGCAGCGGAGGTCGGCACCCTATAAGGCAAATTGGCGCCCCCGCTCCCCGATGGCTCACCCTCCCTATCCCTACACTGCTAAGCTAATACGTGCTGCTAATGTCAGTGAAGAAAAATAGAAACCGTGAGATACAGGGGAAAAAGAGGCATCAATATGCAATTATATATATCCAATTCATTCCCAAAGATTAAATATTCACACTCTATTTTACATAGCTGTTTGGTAGCTTAAATCAATATGATACAGTAAATTCAAGGACCAAACCCTAAAAGAAATTAAATATCTCACATGTATAAAATGTACCCACTGTATCAATATAATAATAATAAAGCCAGGTAAAGTCATGAGGAGATCTCGTCTAATCACAGACCCTCCGCTGTCCAATTCACACTCAGGCTAATAAAAATAAATGCATATTTGTCAGACACTTAGCATGAAAGAAGCTCAACGCGTTTCTCCCCGTGTCACAGTGGCGGACAGGGGTTCATCAGGAGCATCCCCAGGTACTGTAAGATCTCTATAATTACCTCTGCTATAGAACATGTACTTTTACCACTTTTTAGGAATTCCATCTTTACATACCACCAGCATCATGAGTTTTTCAGCAGTAATGTTTTCCATACTGGATATGTTTCACAGCAGGCCTGAAAAGAAATTCACACAACACGTACAAAACTCATATAAACCTACTCATGGTAGATGTATATGACTAATCTGCAATCACTGGAGCAGAAGAGCGGATGAGGGGGGTGTTTCTACGAGGTCTTTACAATTTTTCTACCTTAATAGACACACGTCTTACAAGACTGGATGTGTCTGGCCACCTGGGTACTGAGCAGTGGTGTCGCCCATATCTTATCCATCCCAACACCTTTGTCACATGGGTTACCTGGGCCATTATTGAGTAGAACGCTCATGGCAGAGAAAGCTTACCGCCCTTTATCCACAGACCTTCCTCAGTCACTGGCTCCCTGCGTCTCACACTCCGTTCCTTGCTGAATCGCTTGTTCCTTTAAGGATTTAAGAACACAAGGAGTGACAGATGTCACGGACGACGTGACAGGAGCCACCGAGGTACTGGTACTGGTCTGCATTGGTAAAGGACTCTCAACTCTAGGCCCATTCACTGCTTCTTTGTTGTCTGCTCCATCAGTCACCGGCTCTTTTGATAACAGGAGAGCGCCTCCACCTGGGTTCATACACACTCTACGGTCTTTATAGGTTTATCACGTCACAATCCACATTTGACCATCTTACCCCACTCCGCTCTACGAACCACAGTGATCACAAATCTTCATCTCATTCTCCTATTCCGATAGGAGAGGAGTGGTTTGATTTTTAATACCTCATGTTGCGTATCCTCAGCATATCCAGTGCAGAATCAACCAGCATCTTGGTATCTGGATCCATCTACGGAAAAACTCAAAATCTGCATTAGCAATGGCCTCATCTGAGACATGTTCAAAACCTGACAATTCTTGTTACATCAGAGCAATCATGAGATATATGTCTGTCTGCTGTATCCTCCTTACAGATAAAAATATGAAGACAACTTAATAGAAAAACTCAATCGATGAACAAATTAAAACCTTAAATAATACGTGTGATTTTCCACATCATCTCCCCCCCTTTTTGAATCTATTATCCAAAACATAATTAGATTCAAAAAGTGTGTGGCCCCGGAGCTCTACATTTAGGCATAAAAGTCACATTGTATAGATTGTACCTAATCGGGAACACCAGAAATATTGTTTTTATCTGTAACTTAATAATGGAAAACCCTTTCAATGGCTTTTATAACCTTTGCTTGGACCACAGAAATCTGCATTGCAATCATTCTTTCTATAAAAAGAAAACCAATTATTCAATACATTAAATATAAAACACAGAATTCCATAAATAATCCACATTCCTTAAATCAAATTATTGTAATTATTAATAAATGATGATTATTATGATTATTATTATTATTATTATTATTATTATTGTTAGTAACTATAATAATAATAACGTAGCACAACCTCTGGATATTGGATGTAGGGGCGTTCATATTTGAAACATTGAGGAGATTATCAGCATCTCTGTGATACTGTCCTATAACTTGAAGGGATAAAAGAATCTAGAACAAATAAACTGGCCATGTGGGAAAACAAAATGTTGATTTGCCATAGAAAAATTATCTAACAGACTGCTATGCTTGAAAAGCTATCAATGAATCTAAACATGTCCACAGTTAACTTTTATTTTTTTGGGATAAAATTAGTAAAATAAATTATACTTTTTTCCAGTATAATTTGCAATGAATTAAATGCAGAAAGCTCTTTTTTTTTTGCTTGGGCTGCTCTTTAAGGTGTAAATTTAAATAGATAGAACTAATCCCCCCCCCCCTGTAACCTGATACTCTAGTGGAAAAGCCTGTATTTCCCTCCTCTCTTTATTTTTTTTTTTTTCTCTCTCTCTGTAAGATGCAAGTTGTGGTCCATCTCTTCCCTTGGATATATAATTATTATTTATTTTATTTTCCTTTCTGCAAGACATGGATATCCCATGGATATATTTATGTCTTTATTTTTTTTTTTTAAAACATTCAACTCTCAGGATTATTCGCCACATTCATAATTGGAATATGTATTATTTATCATGACATCTGCCGCAAAGGTACGTTTATTTTAAGGTTTTTATCTTATTCTTTTATTGCATATTAATTAATAAGATATTCCTCCTTGTGACTGTCCTGACTCAATCCAACCTGCACACTGGATTTATATTAAGTGTCTTCCACAACTACCCAATCATACAATCTTCCATCTTTTAGTGCTATAAACATTTACTAACACTTCATGTTATTCAGTGGCTGCAGTTTTGTCAGCTCCACTGAGGCCTGTAGAAAATGGCCCCACAGCACTTGATTTCCTTCTCTTTGTTGGGATTGCAGCATCATGTGGGGGAGGGGAAGGTAAACTTTTTTTTTTTTTTTCTTTCTCAACTATTTCCCCCTATATTCTATAGCCTGGATTTTATACATACACACCACACACACATTTATATATCTCATATACACACATTCAGATATCTACAGTCCTGATCCAACTACAGTTAAAAGCACTCATGTTTCTGTCTAAGTATATAGTACTCCATCCAATCCATTGCACATCCCCCACTCACTCTCTGTCTTTGTCTCAATCGTGCCTCAGCCATGTGCTTCATCCACCATTTTAAAATCTGGAACATGTGGCAGAGAAAAGGGAAAATTGACCTCACATCTGCTCAAACTCTGTCTCCCCATTTTCTATTGTCTGTACTTATACATATATATATTTATACACACACACATATGTCCTAGATCTAAGTCTAATTATAGATAAAAACACTTATTTTTCGGTCTAAGTATATAGTACTCCATCCAATCCATTGCTCAAACATTTACAGAGCACATGGTCTTCTTCACACATCCCCTGACTCACTTTGTTTTCTTTGTCTCAATCATGCTGTAGCCATGTGCTTCGTCCACCATTTTAAAATCTTACCTAAAATGTCTGCCTCCATGACTAGCACATGGTTTATCACAGGATTGCAGCCTAGAGTCCCCACATCTCAACACAGTCCACTCATCCGGATTTTTTCCGACCACAACTACACACAACTTCATCAATTTCTCCATCTTTCTCTCAAGATAAACAACACCAACAAAACCAACAAACAAACACAGGAGTAGATGACTCACAACTGACACACAACTTGAACACTAAGTAAAGTTTTGTTAAGTCTGCAGCAGGCACCTCATCACGGTGTCCCTGCCCAGTTTCTACATGGTCCGTAATTCATAAAGACACCAATGGTGTCACCCCTGGCTACAAGGTGTCTATACCGGCCGATTCGCCTCTCTTGGAGGACTTATAACTAGCCTAATAAAAAACCACCTATTATCACCCCTGACTACAAGGTGTCTATACCGGCCGATTCGCCTCTCTTGGAGGACTTATAACTAGCTTAATAAAAAACCACCTAGTATCACCCCTGACTACAAGGTGTCTATACCGGCCGATTCGCCTCTCTTGGAGGACTTATAACTAGCCTAATAAAAAACCACCTAGTATCACCCCTGACTACAAGGTGTCTATACCGGCCGATTCGCCTCTCTTGGAGGACTTATAACTAGCCTAATAAAAAACCACCTAGTATCACCCAAACTTGCGCTAAGCCCCAATGGTATCCGTACCAGCCATTTCACGTCCAGCGTTAGGCCCCAAGACTACCACGTACCAGCCACAATGCGCAACTTAAACGCTATGCCCCAATGGTATCCGTTCCAGCCATTCCACGCTACACTGCGCTAGGCCCCAAGATTACCACGTACCAGCAGTCCCACGTATTTCCTCACAGAGCCATAAACTGTACCACAGGTGACAACCGTATACTATACCACAGACAATATCCTTCATCATACCAACAAATTTGAGAGCCCGTGAAAAACACGTGCCTAACCTGACCAATTAAAACCTGCGCTTTGTCTCTAGGCCTCTTGCCGAGTCATTCACTCTAGGCCTCGAGCCACAACTCTATTTAAATCTCCACCAGAACCGCAAAACATATGACAGGCAACAACCAAAAACCGTACCACATTGAGCATACACACAACAGGCAGCAGCCAACTGAATATGTGACGGTTCTTCCACAATTAAATATGGCCAGCAGCGGAGAAACTCTTCTGCCGTCACAGAGATCGCAAAAACCGGAGACGGTCAGGCAATCAGTGCCACATACCCTGAGACACACGAGTAAGACTTCAGATTATAAAAATCAGCAGACTTACCATGTTCTCGTATATAGAGCTGATCAGACTCTTGGATCAGGGTATTCAGCATGTCCTGCCATTCCAATCGCCGGTCCTCAAGATTGTGGAGTTTCTCCTATACTGGCCCCACGTTGGGCGCCAATAATGTTAAGGTGAACTCTTAACCAGAGATCACTAGTTGCCTACTGCCTGGCTGAATTGGTATATACCAAGTGCATGCATAAAAGAATTCACACCAGACACAGTCGGATATGAAGTCTCTTCTTGGTCACAGTAAAGATAGCACCAAACAGACAGAGAAGGAACATGCGTCCTTTTGATATAGGCTAGGGGCGTACACAAGTTCAGATATGCCCATTTAGTGGGACAGTTCATGGGCTAGCCAATGGGGAGATCCGTGTTGCTGTTGATGGGTGCGTCTGACTTCAGTGGATGGAACCATGATGATGGGAGGAACGTCATCTGGTGCATCCATGCTGATGGTTTGGTCTGTGATGTCTTCTAGCTTGACCAGGGGTCTTCCCTTATATAGTATCTTCTTTCATTCCCTGCATTCCAAGCAAGGTGTGGTGAACAGGAAATGGCAGCCATCTTTATATCTGTGTCATGTGTATGATCTGAAACCTGAATTATGTAAGGCAAATCGACATATTTCCCACAATGCTCTATGTCCAGAGGTTAATTAAGTATTTCATTTTATGGCTCTCCTCAACAAGTGCAGGAAATAACACCCTTGCGACTAGTCCCTGGCCTCATTAGCATATCATAAAGGATCTTTAGAAATACTTTTTCTAAAAATCTCTTTAGGTATGCTACTAGCTACAGGGACAGTTAGGCAGGCATTAGCAATATGTGCCCAGAATTGCTTGTGGTTCTAGGTGTATATTGCACCTGCTTTAAAACTGCATTGGTGCACGTAACTAGAGATGAGCGAACCTGTGGTTCAGTATTCTTACCAAATACAGACTTTACAAAAAAAAAAAAACAGTGTCCGGGTGCTTTACGTATGCTTACCACTCATGTGGGCATCGCTGTGCTCGGGTACGCTCAGTGCTCAGCCCAGTGTGAGCCGCTTGCAGTGTATCAACGACTCACACAGGCGGTAAGAACAGCATGATCAGATGTAGTGTACAGCTAAAAATTATATCTAATGTCATTACTTCTGAGTGTTTTTTTTCAGGGGCAAGGGAACATATTTTTATACATAAAAAAGTGATTTGCAGATTGTATGAGATTAAGTAGTTTAGAAGTACAACAACAATTTAAATCCTGTAGATTTTGTGGTGGATCGTCTTCACAATCCATAGCAGATTTTTTTTTTTTTTAACTCCATTCAGCTCAATGTCGAGCCATGGTGACTTGATGGATGAACGATCTGTTGGAAGATTGATCTTGTGCAGCCTAGAAAGGTCGATTATGGTCTTCTCCACCATTATCTTGATAGTATCAAGCCATTGGGTTGCTGGTCTTCCTCTTAGCCCTGTTCCTTCTTTTCTTCTAACCATGAACTTCTTCTCCAGTGATTGCTGTCTGCGTACGATGTGTCCAAAGTAGACAAGTCGTACATTGGTGATCTTTATTTTGAGTGACAAATCTGGCTTGATTTGTTCCAAAATTGATTTGTTTGTTCTTCTTGCATCCATGGCATTTATAACATCCTTTCCATTTGTTACTACAAAAAAAAAGACCAGACTATGTACAAGCCATGACTTCATCACCAGTGAAATGTTCCGTGATTTGAGGACTTTCTCCAGTGACTTCAGTGTTGATTTGCCCATAGCTATTCTATTCACTTCCGGTGTTGTCGCTGCCTCTTGATCATTGATCTGAGTAGGCTAAAGTCCTTTACAACTTCCAGTTCATTGCCATCCATCTCAAATGTATCCTGGTTGTACCTGGCAGTAGTCAATATCTTTCTCTTCTTTGGATTGAGTAGGAGTCCCATGTTTGAGCGTTCCATCTTGACACTCCGTAATTATCTTTCATTGCATCTATGTTTGTTGCTATCGATGTCTTATCGTCTGTATATGTTTGTTGATGATTTGTTCAGCAATTTTGATTCTTTCTTCTTTTTCGGCAAGTCCAGCCTTCCTGAAATTAGCTTCTCCATATAAATTGAAGAGAAATGGTTACGCGATGCAGCCTTGTCTGATGCCTCGCTCTGCTCTGACCCTCGCTGTGTCACCGCTTTCCATCCGTACTGTTGCTTCTTAGTGGATGTAAAGGCTCCTGATTAGGCTGATCAGAAGGTTCGGCACACCCATATCCTTCATGGTTTTCCAAAGTTCCTGTTGATCAACACAGTATAAGGCTTCGCTGTAGTCAATAAAGCAGAAATAGAGCTCCTTTTTGTATTCTTTCTCCTTTTCCATTAATCATCTAGTGTTAGCAATTACATCTCTTGTTCCTCTGTCTTTTCTGAATGACAGATTTACATAGTGCATATCCTCTTCTTGTTAACATACAGGAAGAGTGATTTCACCCAACTGATAAGACTTTCAAGATTTATTTCTACATGGAATATTAATTAATATTTTTGTCAACAACTTCTTTAAGTGAAAGTAGCTAGTTAACAACCTGTGTTATCTGCTTAAAGTAGACAAAGGGGTATAAAAAATACCGCCAATAATCACACCTAGGCTCAGTGCATATTGCCTCTAACGCTTCATAAGTTTCCTGTCAACATCTGCTGGTATAACACAGTCAGGTTAGGTCCAGAAAATATTGGACAGTGATGGAATCTTTGTGATTTGGCCTCTGCAGGCCACTCTTTTTTATTTAAAATGAAACAACTGAGATGTAATTGAAGGGAAGACTTTCTGGTTTAATTAAAGAGGTTGCACAAAAATATCCTGTGAAACATTTAGGAACTGCAACCATTTTTCTACAAAGCCTCCTCATTTTAGGGACTCAAAAGTAATTAGACAAACTAACTCTACCATAAATAAAATTTTAATTTTTAATACTTTATAGAGAATCCTTTGCAGCCAATGACTGCCTGGGTTTCCTCCTTTCTGATGCTTTGTCATGCCATTATTGCAGCTGACATCAAATATTGCTTGTTTATGGGTTTTTCTTCTTTACGTTTTGTCTTAAGCATGTGAAATACATTTTTGGTCTGAGATCAGGTGATTGACTCGGTCATTGCAGAGTATTCCACTTCTTTGCTTTAAGAACCTCCTGGGTTGCTTTTGCAGTATGTTTTGAATCATTGTTTATCTTTATTATCAAATGCAGTTCAATCAGCCTTGCTACATTTGGTTGAATCTGAGCAGAAAATCTCGCCCTGTACACTTCAGAATTCATCCGGCTGCTTCTGTCTTCAGTCACATCATTAATAAACACTAGTAACTAAATGCCATTGAACGCCATGCATGCCCAGCCATCACACTGCTTCCTTCATGTGTTACAGAAGATATGGTGTTGTTTTTCCTATGAGCCGTTCAAAGCCTTCTCCATACTTTCTGCTTCCCATCATTCTGGTACAGGTTGATCTTAGTTAAATATGTCCAAATAATGCTTTTCTAAAATGGGACTGGCTTCTTTAGATGGTGTTTTTTTTTTTGAAAATTCTAATCTTGCTCATTTTTAAGTCTGATTAATTGTTTGAACCTTGTCATGAACCCTCTGTTTTTGCTCTCATTAAAGTTTTCTCTTTATGGTAGACTTAGATATTGAAACATCTATTTCTTGAAGAGTGTTTTTCACTTGGGTGGATGTTGTGAAGGGTTTATTCTTCACCATGGAAAGGATTCCACCATCATTTTCCACTTTTGTCTTCCCTGGATGTCCAGGTCTTTTTTTTTTTTAGCTACTCCTAACATTTCTTCTTTTTTTTTTTTAGCCTTATCATGGTCTGTTTCTCTTGATCTGAGAAATCCTTTGCCCGCATGTTGTGGGTTCACAGTAACAGCTTCCAAATGCAAATGCCATACCTCGAATCAGCTCCAGCCCTTTTACCTGCTGAAATGATGATGGGATTTACCCATGCTGCCCATTTTTTTTAGATAATTATCCAATTACTTTTGGTTCCATGAAAAAAAGGCAGCTACATATTAATGAGCTGTAATTCCTAAACCCTTACTCCAATTATGATGTGAATATCCTCAAATTAAAACTGAGCGTCTGCAATTAAACCCATATTTATTATACAACTTTATTTTGAATATGTTTTGGTAAACAGCTAAACTGCCAATACTTGTGTCACTGTCCAAATATTTCTAGACCTAACTATATCTAATATAATTTTTTTATGTTTGCTTATATAGCGCCATCATATTTCACAGCACTTTACAGACATCATCACCATACTCAGATGGTCAGCCATTCACCACAAAAGTGACCGGTTCAGATGACTTTTATCTATTGTGTATGGCTGCACTAAGAAAACACAGCAGACGGCACTTTCCTATAGAGGGCAACTTTAGAAAAACAGTATACAGTTCCTTACGATGGACCCCCATTAGTGATGTATGATATTGTATGCTTCTACAGGGGCATATGATGAAGCCTTCAGTCAGATTTATACACTAAGAGCATATACCACTAACGAAGGCTCAAATGCTGTGCGCAAGGAATTTCCAATCACTGTACTGTATACAGTATACATGATGAATTCTAGTTTTACTGGATCCACAGCTGTACAGAGGCCACAATTATTTTGGTGCCTGTGGCGGTGAAATAATCCTGGGTATTTGTCACTCAGTTTATAGCACTGGGAGCATAAAACATTGAAGATAACTTTGTCTCGCAGCTGTGTGTGTATGAAATATTAATATATTACTGACAATACAGTGTATCATGACCTAATACCAGATAACACACCTTGGATTTCTTATTAGAACTTGAATGACGTTGGCGTGATAAAGCCGACACTGCAGCTGTCCATTTATTGTCTTATTCCTTCTGGTTGAATAATTTGGATTCAGGCTTTACATCACAGGTTCAGTATTGGTGATATGTATCCTATATTAATATTTTCATTTTTGTGTTACAGAATCTGATTAAGGCTGGTGTGACGGTTCACTCACTCCATGTGATGGGCTTTACTCACTGCTTGGATTCAGTGAGGTAGACACAGGAACACAGTTCATTTAAAAGTCCAGTTGGTTTATTTTGCCATACATAAACCATATTCCAGGAACAAAACCTAAACCATATTCCAGGAGCAAAACATGAGCCTTCCTTCGGCTTTGCAGGAACATAAACAAATACGGATTTCAAGTCCATCACCCCACTTGCAGTACGTCTGGTCAGGTTCGGATATACTTCTCCACAGTAGTATCCCAGTGGAGCAACCTCAGGCTCCACTCACTGACCCCGATCAGTGCATATAACCCTTTTTCACTGGGTTTACCATCAGGATGTTTGGTATCCCTCACACACACTGACTCCTGCCAGTGCACACACTCTGACGCTTGCCAGTGCACCACACCTTTACCAGTGGCTCTTTCTGACTGACTGACCATGTGTCAAACAAACAGACGCCATTAAAACATATGAGACACACCCATGGGTGGCAGTATATGGATAACCAGAACCACCTATCTATCCAGCTATCCATAAACCTGGCCCTATGAACACCTTAACAAAACTCACAACACTACATATTCCAGAGTAGACATTCCAGGTTTAAATCCCAGAAAACAACCATCTTTGTGATCTCTACCGGCCATTCACAATGTAGACGGTTGCCATCTTACACTGGTTTTACACATCTTACATTTATGGTCTGAGGACTGACCACGGGTCTTTCGACTCAACCTCAACAGCCTCATATATCAGATATGTAAAACCCAACTCTTATATAGAATGGAAGTAAAAAGGGAAGAATGTAAAGCCAAGAATTTTTTACTGTCACACCCCCATAATGTTTGAGATTAATAGCTTGGAAACCATATCCCATTACTGATACATTAACCAATGCTTTAATTTGATTCAGAGAGTAGAATTACGCTGTATCTGGGCTACACAGCTAGATAAATCTGTCATTGACTCTAATAAATAAGGATATAGAGCAGTATACATTTTTTTTCAGTTGTATTGAGAAGTTCAGTCAACCACACTTTATTTTAAATATTTGGACTCTGGAATCCCAAGGTTAAAATTTGGTTAACTCAATGAGCAGCGAGGCATATACATAGGGAGACTTTGTCTGACATACTGTATATACCAACTGTGCACCACAGAGGTGTTAATAAGGGTTAAGGTTGAGAAAACTAAAGTAAGCTTTGAAATATACTGTATATATATATATATATATATATATATATATATATACATTTAATGCTAAAGCCATTGCTTAGTAAAACAGGCTGATTGTTTATGCCACTTTGAGCAATTGTTGGGGGTCTCAAGACTTGAACCCCCAGCAATCAACACTACTAAATAGTAGCTACAACATATCAAACTATTAAGGTGTTTAATTACCCTCTAAGGGTAGTGTGGTGGCTCAGTGGTTAGCACTGTTGCGTTGCAGCATTGGGGTCCCGGGTTCAAATCCCACCAAGGACAACATCTGCAAGGAGTTGTGTGTTCTTCCCCATATTTGCCTGTATTTTCTTCAGTTTATTTTCACATACTGATAGGGAATTTAGATTGTGAGCCCTAATGGGGACAGTGATGATGATGTGGAATATGATGGTACTACGTAAGAAAGCATAATAAGGAAATACATAATTTTTGACCTAAGGTAGTGCCACACGTCCTCAGGTTGCATGAGATATCACATACAACCTGCCCATGTATCTAAGGGTACTTTCACACTTGCGTTTTTTTCCTTCAGTCGCAATACGCCGTTTTGGAAAACAGTGCAATCCGTTAACGGATTCCGCTGCTTCCCATAGACTTGTATGTACCATGCATTGCAACTGATGATCCTGCGTTGCATCCGCTGGCCGACGCTGCATTGCATCTGCTGGGCAGAAAGAACGCAGAATGTAGTGTTTTTCTGCGCTTCCCAGAGCGTCAAAAAAACGCAATATGCTGGATTCCGTCGGCATCCGTCATTTTTATAACGGAAGCCTAAGGTGGCGCAATCCGTCGGAATCCATCATTTGACGGATCCGTTTTTACACAACTGCGCATGCTCAGTTGAGTAAATTGCTGAGAAAAAAGCTACAACAGATTCCGTTGTTTTGCAGGATCCGTCGCATCCGTTGTGGCACTATATGCAACGCATCCGTTACATCCGTCACACAATGCAATGCAACGGATGCCGCACAACGCAAGTGTGAAACTAGCCTAAACTGCAAGAAGAGACGTAACTCACGGACAGGTGTGAGGCTTTTTTTTTTTTTTTAGAAAGCAGTTATGTTTATCTAATCTTTTCTAACCCTTTTTTTTTTACTTCTGGGGCAGCACCAGTGAACCCTGCAGTACATAGTATCCACCACCTATTTGATGTGTGGTGACTGGTAAATAGAAGACGTGAACCACCTTGTATGTCTTCCTCCGCAGAGCCGAGTCCACGCAGGGTTTGGCTCAATTTCACTGTGAATTGCATTTTGTTGCCAGCCAGGAAAACAAACAAAATAATTAGACAATATTGGCACAATGTTTATGTCATCAAAAGACTCAATGTGTGTTTTATAATTTATGTAAATTATCATGAGAAGAACCATTAATTTTACAGCAACGCTCTGTTCACAGGATCAGGTTATTCTTATTTTGGATCTTATTAAAATGTTGTTTGCTTTTAAGCATTTGCTCATTCTGTAAAAGCAATGTGACTTGGCCTTTACATAGACAACTTGGTTGGGTATAGGGGTGCGGTGACCATTACATACATTTGTAAACCTATATTGGTGTATGTGATGCCCTCATGGTGTTAAAGGGAACCTGTAAGGTGCAATATACAGCTAGGACCACGAGCAGTTCTGGGTGCATATTGATAATCCCTGCTTAACTGTCCCTGTATACACTAGCATAGATAAAGAGATCTTTAGATAAAGTATTTCTAAAGATCTATTATCATATGCTAATGAGCGTGGGGACTAGTCCCAAGGGTTGTATATCCCCCAACTAGTCCATTCTCTTAGCATGTTAGTACAATGTCAGGGGCGTAATAACATGCTATTCAATTCGGCATCACCAGCGGTGCCGTGTGTACCTGTGTTCACTGTGACCAATCTTCTGAATACCCGGCACTTCCAGTCATGCGCACTAGACCTCTCTGATGCCAGGACGCGTACACCCGGCTTCATACTGCGCATGACCGGAAGTGTCCAACATTCAAAAGAGCGGTCACAGCGAACACAGGTTCGCTGGTGACGCTGCATTGATTAACATGTTAGTACACCCCTGTGGGCATACTAACATGCTAAGAGGGCGGACTAGTCAGGGGTCATAATGCCCTTGGAGTTAAGCTGGGTTCACACATAGCGACAGAGACAACGACATCGCTGTAACGTCACCATTTTATGTTCCGCAACAGCGACCTTGTAAGTCGCTGTTATGATTGCTGCTCAGCTGTCAAACACAGCAGACGCAGCAGCGATCATAACGACACGCGTTGCTGTGGAAGCGATGCTGCGCTTGGTAACTAAGGTAAATATCGGGTAACCAACCAAAGAGCTTCTCTGGTTACCCGATATTTACCTTGGTTACAAGCGCACACTGCTTAGCGCTGGCTCCCTGCACTCATAGCCACAGTACACATCGGGTTAATAAGCAAACCTTTGCTTATTTCCCGATGTGTAGTCTGGCTGCATACAGGGAGCCGGCAGCACAGGCAGCGTGAGAGCGGCGGACGCTGGTAACGAAGGTAAATATCGGGTAACCAAGGAAAGGGCTTCCCTTGGTTACCCGATGTTTACCTTAGTTACAGCTTACTTTAGGCTGCCAGAAGCCGGCTCCCTGCATCCTGCACTCTTCATTTCGTCGCTCTCTCGCTGTCACACACAGCGATGTGTGCTTCACAGCGGGAGAGCAACGAGCAAAAAATGAAGCAGGACATTCAGCAACGAGCAGCGACCTCACAGCAGGGGCCGGGTCGTTGCTGGATGTCACACACAGCGACAGCGACGGGACGTCGCTGCTACGTCACAGAAAATGGTGACGTAGCAGCAACGTCATTGTCGCTATGTGTGAACCCAGCTTTAGTCCCCTCGCTCATTAGCATAAGATAAAAGATCTTTAGAAATACTTTTTCTAAAGATCTCTTTATCTATGCTACTAGATACAGGGACAGTTAGGCAGGGATTAGAAATATGCGCCCAAAACTGCTTGTGGATCTGGATGCATATTGGACCTGACAGGTTCCCTTTAACAAAAAGAGCAACATTATCATGTACAATCTCCACTTGTCAAACCATTGGGACAATGTATATCATTAGGTCTAAGTCCAACATACTTTAAAAGAGAAGTCACCATTACTGTGGTTTACAGATAACGATGACGCACCATGCACAAATATCATCCTAAATTAAATTGAAGTGCAGAATATCCTCATCATCTAGAACTTTGAAGACCTGCATTAAAAATTAAATTCAATGGATAAAATATAATGATATATGTGTATGTTATAACAGAATATTTTATTTAATAGACCAATTTGATCAATCAGCACCTCCTTTTTAGATGTCATGTTCATAGCATTGGATTGGCTTCATTTACATTTTTAGTCACACCTTTATAATCTCTACTGGAGTTTACCACGGAATTCTCATCAATGATCAATACAGGGAAAAATTTGCCAGCATCTACAGGCAGGCAAGAGACCGAGAAGCAGGTAGTACAAGCACAGGAGGCCACAGATAGACAGGAGACTGGGAAGCAGGTAGTAGAAAAACTTGAGACTGAAGGCAGGCAGAAGACGGGGAAGCAGGTAGCAGAAGAACAGGAGGCCACAGACAGACAGGAGTCTGGGAATCAGGTAGTGGAAGCACTGGAGGCTGTAGGCAGACAGGAAACCAAGAAGCAGGTAGTAGAAGCACTGGAGACCGCAGACAGACAGGAAACTTGGAAGCAGGCAATAGAAACACAGGAGGCCACAGATAGACAGGAGACCAGGAAGCAGGCCGTAGAACCACTGGAGTCCACAGGCAGACAGGAGACAGCGAAGCAGGCAGTTGAAGCACAGGAGGTCACAGGCAGACAAAAGACCCGGAAGCATGTAGTAGAAGCACTGGAGACCGCAGACAAGACACAGGAAAACTAAAAATCTTAATACCAAGACACAGGTGTGTGTCTTGGTGGACCTTATATAGGCCCGGCAGACTATCACAATGGAGCATGCTGGTCCACCTGTAAATCTCAACTTGGAACACAACAGAGTTCATCAGACAGGGGAGGGGTAAGGTGAGCAATGCCCAGATGTGTAACATTTATGATACAGTATGCTTGATGTTTGTGTATATACTCATTATGTGTTTTGGATTGATTTCTATTGCACAATATATCATTCTGTAAGGCAGGTGAAACAGCCCCGCTACCCACATGGGAAATAACATTTGGACTAGTAGGAGTGATTTTAAAATTTCTTATTGAGGCTAGGTATTTCCTACTTTGGCTTTACACATTTAAATGAGTTATCCAATTCTTTACAATGATAAAAGTAATTGCATTTTCCTTCTTTTTTTTATAGTAGGTATATTGATGATATCTTTTATCAATCATAGAATTGTCTATAAAGCTGACATGTTCAGCAAGTAACCTTCATGGCTAAGGTGATCAGCTTTCATGTCTGTCAATATAACCAATATGTAAATGTGAATATGTTCTTATATTTCATGGAGATTTCTCCTCTTAGAGTCTTCAGTGTCCTTGGTGTAGATTAAGGACAGACTATGACTCTTCAGGTAATAATAGGCTTTCTTAGGCATATTACACACAATACATATTCATAACATCAGCAACTATTGAATGAATAGGATAATTTGTCACTTCTGAACAAAAGGCCGAACATATGGCAGATTGTCAAAAATGAATAGCTCCAGGCACATCCGAGTAATATAAACTCTGAGTATCCTGGATCTCAGACATGTGAAAATGAACTCATTTGTTTGCTTGAAACTTTCTCATACATTTAAAAACTTTCTAACTATTATGAGGAAGAGAGAAATCTTCTCTATCATTAACTGATTAAAAAATAAGTAAATATAAATAATAGTAATAATAATTTTGCAGATTTTTTTTTTACAGAGTAACTAAACGTTCATTTTTTGAATAATAATTTTGTCTGGCAAGGAAAGTTCTGCAACTTTGCAAATCACCTTATGAGGAGATGTCACTTAATTTTCCCTCTAGAACTGCATGAAAATGGCTTTCAATCCCATGCTTTCTCCCAGTCAATTCTTTTTACCTTCATTTATATCAGAACATAGTTGTAATGCTTGCGGCCATTGTAGTGGCAGCGAGCGGGGTTAGTGGACCCACTGGTCTTTTGTGACTCAAATATATACTATATGGAGATAAGGTATGCACACCAGTGACTATGTAAGGGGAATATATGAAAAGCAGAAACTACTGTGTGAATTCTGTCATGAAAAATCCAATAGCTATATGTAAGAATGAAAATATGAAAAATGGAATCTGCATTACTGCCATGAACATATGAATCAAGAGAAATTTAGCTATTGAATTGATCAATTCAACAGAGCCCCAACACTACGCCAAAGTATTTCTCTACGTTGGGGTCCCTAGCTTGTGTGTGTCCTCTCATGCAGTTAAAAAACTTACCGTGTATGGGAAGCTGAGACCCAGGCTATATATGCGTATAATGTGGACTGGCAATAGGTGTGGGTGGGGCCGGGTTCACAAACGAAAGACTACAAATCAATCAAGAAATAACGTCTGGAACACCATACGGAGTCTGAACTGGGTGCAAAAACCTAAAAAATCTTAACTGTCTCTCCCTCGACACGTTTCCCCACGAGAGTGGTTCATCAGGAGGCTACAAAGACAAGTGTAGTCTATCAGAGACTATACAACCATCGATATACAAGGCACATAACATAAGTGAATTCCACCAAACATGAGACAGACCTCATCCATTGTAGATGGCTACTGTTTCGCTTAATGAATAAAGGGATCTGGACATCTGTATAAATGCGACATATGGATCTTGATGGACTGCAACCTCTCCAACGATAATTACACAGCCTTCTATTATCTGTGGAACTTATATCTGACTGGATATATTGTTGCGGTTAAGCAGTTAAGTCCGGTTGTACACCTGACCATTTTCATAATTTGTGTCGCTTTGTCCCTACCTGTGTTACAGTGCTTTATCTAAATTGTATCAATTTGTTTGTATCATCACCTTTTACCTTGCCCCTCGTATCCAGGGCCAAGGTGTACAGGATTTGTAATAATATCCTGAGACAAAATGATACCTGTATTGTCTATAATGTTCACTAATCGGTGTGACAATCACCCTTGTGTGTTTAATATCTTTAATAAATAATTTTTGTATGGCAAGAATTGCTATTTATAATTAATGGAACCACTGGGCCACAGGGGGGACCCGGGCTTACCCTTTAGTAGGAGATGCTTAAATAAGCGCCCACCGCGAGGCGGACAACAAGGAACCACTGCCAGGGCAGTGTCCAGGACTGTGGCAGCTGATCGCCAGGACAGGTGACGGACTCAGGTACAGACGGGATGACTGAGGCAGGCTGGGCAGGTGGGTACACACATGAATAGTGGGTACAGCAGGGGCAGATAGGTATGGGAAGGCAGGTACAGGTGATAAATTCAGGGATAACAGGACAGGAGCTCAGGACCTGACAACTAGGTAGCAGACTGGTATACTGACTAACTGAACACATTTGCACAGGTACCTCCCCTAATGGGATGGTGCCTTAAATACAAAGGCGAGAGGCATTTCCTGGAAATAGGAGGGCCGGTGTGTGTACGTGTGCCCTAAGTACACTCCCGAGAGGCCTGATCTGCTTGTACAGGCCCGGGAGAGGAAGGAGGCAGCAGTACACGTGGATGGCTGAGGGGATGTGGGGGAGGATGCGACCCAGCCAGTGTGGGGAGTAATTCAGTGTCCCATCAGGGACGCCGGTACTACAATACTCATTTGGATAACAGATGCTGGTAATGAAATGGTCAGTTTGTCTCTTCCTATGAGTGGTGTGCTTATCACAACAATCTCCTGCGGCAGCTTATCACTAAAGTTAGACACAAGTGTGGAACTGACCCTTCACTGCCATCATCGGTACTCCAAATGAGCATTTTCTTATATCAAAGCAGCTAAAGGCAGGCAAAAAGACTGGGGAACAGAAGGTGTTTGGAAGCCACTTGCATGTAATTCTCACAAAAATTAAGACAAACCCCCTAATAAAGTGATTGGCAAAGTGTTATAACTTTCAATGCTGGACAAATGTATTTAAAAAAGGTGGGGGATTTAGTTACTTTTTAAAATTACTCTAAGCATAATGTACAATGAATAAATTTTTAATCAAATCTAAGGCGTTCTTCTAACAAGATATACTGCATCAGAAAAAAAGGTCAACTGGTGTACACAGTTGCATGTTTTAGTCTGCCTTTATACAACAGAAGTCTGTCGACCCCATTGAAAGCACATCTGAATCAGATTTTTGGGAGAACGTCAGACGGATGCCACTGAGAGAGTAAGGAACAAGGCCCCAGATGTGGTTTGAACCCAGACTTGCTGGTTGCCTGAAATGCCCCCCAACCAACTAATATAGTTAAAGGGAACCTGTCACCAGTTTTTCCTGCGCAACTACATCACCGGCGTTCGCGCGAGGGAAACTTTATGCTCAGCCTTGCGATAGGGGCACAGCGAAATGCACCTGCGCGATTCTCCAGCAGCATGCACGAAGACAGGGGCGGTGTCATCCATGTAAATCATGACTGGGGGACAGCGAATAGCGGCAGGAGGGGGGACAGGAGATGAATTAGAGCCCGCCCATCTGTCCAAACAAACTCATTTGCATTGGAAACGGTAAGATTATAAAGTTCTTTTAGGGTTCTGCAAGGGGGGCCAGCAGCAAGGTGCACCTTCCTAGAATGCAGCACAGGAGCTGCAGAAGGTGATATTTTTGGTTTAATAGGGAAAAAACTGGTGACAGGTTCCCTTTAATAGTAAAGAGACAATGAAGCGCGAGTTGATCAACAAAACTGAAGGAAAACAATTGTATCTTCCCTATTAACCCCTTCACGACCTTGATCTATCCGTCAAGGATCGTGTCCCGTTAAGCCCCGCCCCCTGCCGCGGGCAGGCGGCGGCGGTCGGCACACATATCAGCTGTTTTCAACAGCTGACATGTGTGCCTGCATGTTACGAGTGGAATCGCTTCCACTCGCAACATTTAACCCCTTAAATCTCGCTGCCAAAGTCTGGCAGTGAGATCTATATGCGCGCGGCCATGTTTTTTACTTACCGCCGCCCCCACCGGAAGTCACGTGAGTGATCACGTGACGTTCGGTGGTTGACATCGTAGCACAGGGTCATGTGATGACGCCTGCAGCTACGAAGTTTCACTTTCATTTTTCCTCGGCACGGAGCAGAGGGAAAACGGAAGTGACTGAATCTGCTGTTTACAGCTGTATAGCTGTGATCAGCAGATAGATAAGAGCGATCAGATTGCTGATCGCTATAGCCCCTAAGGGGGACTAGTAAAATAAAAAAAAAAGTAAAAAAAGTTTTAAAAAATAAAAAAAAACAAAAAACTTAAAAGTTCAAATCACCCCCCTTTCACCCCATTGAAAATTAAAGGGTTACAAAATAAATAAATATACACATATTTGGTATCGCCGCGTTCAGAAATACCCGATCTATCAAAATATAAAATCAATTAATCTGATTGGTAAACGGCGTAGTGGCAAAAAAATTCCAAACGCCAAAATTACGTTTTTTGGTCGCCGCATGTTTTACACAAAATGCAATAACAGGCGATCAAAACGTAGCATCTGCGCAAAAATGGTACCATTAAAAATGTTAGCTCGAGACGCAAAAAATAAGCCGTCACTGAGCCAGAGATCCCGAAAAATGAGAACGCTACGTGTTTCGGAAAATGGCGCAAAACGTGCGCCACTTTTATTGGATAAAATTGTGAATTTTTTAACCCCTTAGATACAAGTAAGCCTATACATGTTTGATGTCTACAAACTCGCACCGACCTCAGGCATCACATAGATACATCAGTTTTACCATATAGTGAACACGGTGAATAAAACATCCCAAAAACTATTGTGCGATCACACTTTTTTTGCAGTTTTTCCACACTTGGAATTTTTTTGCTGTTTTCCAGTACAATATATGGTAAAACCTATGGTTTCATTTAAAAGTACAACTCGTCCCGCAAAAAACAAGCCCTCGTATGGCAAGATTGACGGAATAATAAAAAAATTACGGCTCTCGGAAGAAAAGGAGCAAAAAACAGAAACGCAAAAACGGAAAGTGCCCGGGGGCTGAACGGGTTAAACCCATATGGCTGAAGGTTGCCATTTTCCTGGACTTTTGTGCATGGGGTCCCGTTTTAAGCTGGGAATATGGTTGCATCCAGTATTTGTTAGAAGATGTCTATGGTAAAGTACAGTTTATATAAAGGGGAAGTTTATGATATTTTTCCTTTTGTTGAGGTCTGCACCACTGGCAATGCTGCAGAGACTTTTACACACTAAATATTTAACAGAACGACAACGCTTGTGGTTTCTGTCTCTCATCAGATTTTATAAATTAGATTCCTGGTAACTGAAAATGGATGGAGCAAGGAAACCTTGTCTTGGCGACTCCTCAGAGATTGTGAGAATGTAACTGCTCGAGAATACTAAATAATCTGCTCCTATATCTTATTCTTTAGATGTTTTAATTCAATAGTTACCTTTTAAGTAAATCCATATCTCCTTTAGATTTAACTTCAGGGTAACTTTGCTCCCTGACATGCAATATTGATCTAATGATTGGCAAACATGGATACATTCAAACATGGATACATTCAAACATGGATACATTCTGTACCTGACAGTACTACAAAACCTGCTGTGTTTATGGTTGCAAGTTCAACAAACCTTTGCGATCATCAACTGGGATTTGCCTGCAAACATGTTAACAATTTGGTTATTGCGCAACTCTAAATCGGTCATACAACAGTCATTTTTTTAGGTCCCACAACTTATCAGAGACAATATCTTGCTCAACAAAAGTCACCATGTAGCCCTAAACTAATGTATAGTTTCACTTGAAACTTTTTTGTTAAAGAAGTTGTCCAGTTACCAAAACTGATTTTTTTTTTCTGATAAATCTTGCTAATATGTGCCCCTCAACACATCTATTATGTTTTTTCAGCAAAATTACCTTTTATTGTGCACTACCAGCACACGGTCATTGCTGGCTCCAGCTCTGATGGGGTTAATCTCTCCTCTGACTTCCTGTGTTCAGTTCCTACAAGTCCCAGAATTCTTTGTGGCTCTAGGGCGGTGTCTGGCTTATCTAACACACCCATTGTGTCTAATACACCCACTCTGCTCCCACCCAAACCCTCCTCCCTGCCTCTTCCCAGTGGATGTGCACTGAGATCAATCACACAGAGACAGCAGCAGCTCTACACAGCCAGGGGAAGAAAGTGTGTGTGCGCGTATATACAGTGTATGTGTATGTGTGCGCGTATATGTAATGGGATCAACAAGTCCGACTGCATCATTTCCGTAGAAATGGATTTGAATACTGTTCCAGCAATTGCCCACAAGGGGGCAGCGTCAGACTGTGCAATCACAAACACAGAGCTGGGAAATTCCCCACAGCAGCTAGTGTGTGAGAACCAGGAAGAAAAACGCGGGAAGGTTGTTCAGCTCCAGAGCTCAGCGAGGAGAGACCTGCGTGTGGTCTCCCTGAACAGAGGGCTCGTTTTGCCACCGAAGTCCGGAAGAAATCACCCGGTGGAAGTGGTTTCTGTCACTCCCGGTCTGCAGGACTTTGTTTTCACCAAGGATCTAACCGGACTGCAGAGCATCGCAACCAGAGTGTAATTGCAGGGGCTGTGACCTTCCTTCTTCTGCTCGGCGTGCCCCGGGACTAAAAGACTGCTTAGAATCCGTTACCAGCGGGGGAAGATCAAAAGGAAAAGACCGAGGAGCTGCATCTCTTCAGCGCTGCACCGGGACCCATCATCGTGAGACCCCAGGCCTGCGACGTGGGAGCGGCATCTTCTTCCGGGACAGACTGGTACGTGTTTGTAGGGAAAGTTAGGGAAAGTTGCCGCCATTTCTTTGTTGTTGTTTTTTTTTTCTTTCTTCTCGCTGCGTACCCGGAAGGAGTGAAAATCCAGGGACTCCACTATACACATGTGTGCAGATAGTTCAGTTGATTGTATTATAAATATGCTTCCTAGTAAAGAAATGTTACTACCGGTAAAATCTGAGTATGGGGATTTTGTTGGAATAGAGCATACACACACACCCGCGGCCCTACCACCGGTCGCTTCATGTGGCGTAGTCGGCAGGATGTGTGACCAACAAAATCATCCCCCGGTAGTAACTTATAACCGGACAGCTCCCCCGCCGTCTATTGTCAATCAGGTGAGGAAGTTTGACGGACGGAACTATCCTGTAACTGAATGGACTGAACAACTTAAGATAGTGGGGGAAATGTATAACACTGATCCTAAGACCTTAGCAGAAATGGCCATGCTAACATTAGAAGGGGAAGCGTGGACGACAGTCAGGCTGGAGACGGTTAGGGGCCAGCGTACGTTGGATGACTTAGTGCGGGTGCTGGAGAACACCTATGGGCCGACCACATATGCGGGAACATTGCGCTATATGTTCTTCCGGCGTACTCAACTCGAGTCGGAGGACATCCCTCAATATGCCAATGCCCTTCAAGTGCTACTAGAACAAGTCGGTAGAAACGAAGAACAGATAGCTAGTACGGGTACCCGTGACCTGGTGTTGAGAGATCAGTTTGTGACCGGATTGAGAGACCCGTACCTTAACCGCTCATTGCAAGATCTACTCCGGATAAATCCGGCCTTTACGTTCGCTGAGGCCAAACAAGAAGCTATAGAACGTTCAAGGGGGCCTGTCGTGGAGACACAGACATATACCGCGGCTTGCAGGTCCATATCTGGTATCGGGACTCCGAACAGCAACACGGAAGAACTGAAACAGATGGTGGCAGAGTTGCAGAAACAGGTGTTACAGCTCACCTTAGACCAACAGGCGGGCCGGCAAGCGAGACAACAACCCAGCCGGCCGATGGGAAGATGCTGGACATGCGGCGATCCCCGCCATAGAGCCAACCGTTGCCCCCAGAACTTTCAAGCTCCTCCACAGTCCGATCTACCAGAACCAGCAAGTCATGTCCCACAACAGAGGCCGCCTTTAAACTAGACGCCCCTGCCAAAGAGGCTCACTCGGCAGGGGATGCCAAAGAGAGGGGTGTAGGAAAACAGAGCCAGCCACGGAACAAACTTGCATCAAATAGCCCCACCCTGGAAGTATTACTGGAAGGGATCGCCGTACAAGGGTTAATGGATACTGGGTCTCAGGTATCCACCATCTCCGAGCAGTTCTACGAAGAATGTCTAAAGACGCGGGTTGCCTATGACCCTGATACCGCCATCAAGATCAAAGCAGCCAATAATCTACCCATTCCGGTGTCGGGAGTTGCCTGGATGAACACCGAAATCTGTGGCCAAGATCTCGGGAAGAGAGGGATAATCGTGGTCAGGGAAGGCTTTGGATCAGAAACGCCCATGATTATTGGGATGAACATCTTGAAAGACCTGAATCTGGTGTTGTTTACCAAGAAGGGGCCCAAGTACTGGCAAGGAGTGACCGCACATAGGGCCACCCGCCGTGCCTTTCAGCAAGTGGTCCGGACCTGCAACCTCCAGCGAATGACCGAAGAACAACTGCCGCTGGCCACGGTCACCGTACCCCGCCATACTAGGATCACCTTACCAGCTGGGAAAGAGACAGTTATCTCACTACCCCTTGGCACCATGAGACAGTTTGAAGGCGTGGAGGTGCTGATTGAGCCGCGCTCCCCGAGGGAGGGGAAGCTGAATCCACTAGTCGCTCGAACTCTAGCAGTAGTGAGAAAGGGAAGAATTCCTGTCAGGCTGGGCAACACGGCTAATGTGAGCGTTGACCTAGAAGCCGGGACACAGCTCGGCCGAGTCTACGCTCTAACCGAAGAGGTGAACCCTATGAGCCCCCTCCAGTTTGTACCGTCTACAGAGGGAGATTGGACAGTGACGGTCTCTACCATGGCCGCTGTCGCGGGTGACACCAACGTGGGGCGAGAACTTCGAGAGAAGTGTCAGTTGGACGTATCCCAATACTCCAAACGGGAGGTGTCCCAGGTGGAAGAGCTACTCCAAGAGCATCAGGCGTCCTTTGCCCGGCACGACACCGACTTTGGGTGCACCACCAGTATCAAGCACGAAATCCCCACCGGTGACACTGCTCCTATCCGTGAAAGGTACCGCAAAATTCCTCCCCAGCAATACCAAGAAGTGAAAAATCTCCTGAATTCCATGTTACACGCGGGAGTGGTACGGGAAAGCCAGAGCCCCTGGGCGGCACCGGTAGTGTTAGTCAAGAAGAAGGACGGATCCCTGAGATTCTGTGTGGACTACCGCCGTTTGAATGCTTGCACCATCCGGGACTCGTACCCTCTGCCAAGGATCGAAGAATCCCTGACAGCCCTGAAGAAAGCCAAATACTTCTCCTCGTTGGATCTGGCCAGCGGATATTGGCAGGTACCTATGCATGAGAAAGATAGAGAGAAGACTGCTTTCATCTTACCCATGGGCCTGTACGAGTTCGACCGGATGCCCTTTGGTCTGAACAACGCGCCGGGGACTTTCCAGCGGCTGATGGAGCGCTGCTTGGGAGACTTCAACTTCGACTTCACCCTCATCTACCTGGACGACATTGTAGTCTATTCGGCCACATTTGAAGAACACCTGCAGCAGCTGGGCCGTGTGTTCAGTAGGTTGAGGGAACATGGCCTGAAGTTGAAACCCAACAAGTGCCGTCTTCTGCAGCCCGAGATCAATTACCTGGGCCACCGGATCTCAGCCGAAGGTGTCCAGCCATCTTCAGAGAAGATAGCCGCCGTACGGGATTGGCCGCAGCCCACAAACGTCAAAGAGGTCAGGGCTTTCCTGGGGTTGGCCGGCTACTACCGCCGGTTCGTCAAAAACTTCGCCCGGCTTGCTGCACCCTTGCATGATCTGCTTCGAGGGACCACCAACAGCCCCAGAGGACGACCCATCAGCTGGGGACCCAGCCAGGAAGACTCCTTCCAAGCCCTAAAGGGTGCCTTAACGTCTCCCCCCATCCTGGCATATGCGGACTACAACCTGCCCTTCCAACTACACACCGATGCCAGTTTACAGGGTCTAGGGGCAGTACTTTCACAGGTCCAAGAAGGCAAGGAACGGGTCATAGCCTATGCCAGTCGGTCCCTACATGAGGGCGAGAAGAACCCCACCAATTATAGCTCGTTCCGGCTGGAGCTGTTGGCCCTAACGTGGGCTATGGCGGAGAAATTTGCAGGGTACCTCACGGGGACCGAAGTACTAGTCCTGACCGATAACAACCCGTTGGCCCATTTAGAAAATGCGAAGCTCGGAGTCATGGAGCAGCGTTGGATGGCTCGGCTCTCCAAGTTCAATTACAAGATCAAATATAGGGCTGGAGCTGAGAATCAAAATGCGGACAGCCTGTCTAGAGTGTCATACCCCTTACTCAACCGAGACCGGGATGAAGAATTAGAAGGGGACGAGACGCCTGACTTTGCAAAGCTCGCCCAACAGATGGTGGATTACCGCCAGTTCGTTGTGGGCGAAGCTGGAACTCCGGTGGGAGTCGCCTTGCCACCCCAGGAGTGGTGCAGGATTCAGGACCAGAACCCTGATTGGGCTCTACTCAAACAATGGGTGAAGCGGCAGCAGAAGCCTCCCGCCGATATACGGGCACGACTGTCTACCGGGACCTTGACCCTGCTCAGCCAGTGGGACCGGCTGATTCTGAGAGAAGGAGTGCTATACCGGAAGGTTCTCTTGTCGCACATGCTGGAGGAATGCACACAAGTTGTAGTGCCTGAACAATTGGCCCGTGAGATGGTGGCCCAAGCCCACAAAAGGAATGGACACTTCGGAATAGACAAGACCTTTCGGTGGATTCAACAGTCCATCTATTGTCCGGGGCTCCGCAAGCTGGTTGAAGACGTCTGCCAGACCTGTCGCACCTGCGAACTACACAAGTCCCCTGAGCAGCGTGCACCTGTTCAGACAATTAAAACATCCAGACCCCTTGAGCTGTTGATGGTGGATTATCTGCTGATTGGGACGGCGAGCAGTGGCTATCAGTACTGTCTAGTCATGGTGGATCACTTCACAAAATTCGCTGTCGCTGTCGCTACCAAAGACCAGACGGCTGAATCGGCTGCTCGGGCCATCTGTCGACAGTTCATCCATGTCTACGGGTGCCCGGAGAGGTTGCACTCCGACCAGGGGGCTTGTTTCGAGGGCCGAGTCATCGAAGAGCTGCACCAGATGTATGGGATCCAGAAGTCGAGGACCACTCCTTACCACCCACAAGGGAACGGTGCATGTGAACGCTTCAACCGGACCCTACTCCAGCTGATCCGCACCTTGGCCGATGATAAGAAAGACCAATGGCCCCAATTCCTTCCTGATCTAGTATGGGCCTACAACAACCAGGTCCACTCTGTGACTGGCTACAACCCACACACCCTTCTCTTTGGCCGCCCCGGAAAAGGGGTCCATGACCTGAACCTATTTCGCCCTGGAGATGACGTCTGCCATAACTACCCCTCCTGGCTAACTGCTCACCGACAGAAGATGGAGACTGTACACTGACTGGTGAGCAAACAAATCCGGGGCCAGATACATGCTGATCCACTCCCCGTGCAAGAGCAACCCTTGAAGTTGGGACAGCTAGTCCTGCTCCGTATCAAGAAGCCCCAAGGGAAACTTCGAGCCAAGTGGGAGACTGAGGTCTACCGGGTAATCGAACGCCCCTACCCCAACGGGCATGTATACCGAGTGCGGGGTGAAGACAATCACAGCATCCGCACTGTGCACCGAAATATGTTGCGGCCCTGCCGATCTCAGCCTGACTCCCCTACCACAGTACCCGGAGGGGGTGACACTACCAACACGACTGACGTCACGGACGTTTCCCAGCATAGTGATCACATTGACTCTGAGATCAGTGACCCACCTACACAACCCAGTTCTTTCCCCGGAGTGCTGACTGGAGTGGGGCGTAAAGACAGTGACAGGGGGGGGAACAACCGACCCTTGAGACGCACTGACCGCACCACTGCTGGGATCCCGCCCGGGCGGTCTTACAGGGACCAGTATGTATGGCCCACTTCTCAACCAACCCCTGTAACATCTGCAGTCATCGCTGCCTGGGAACCGACGGTAGTTGACAGGGACTGCCAACCTTTAAGTGGGGGGGTATGTAATGGGATCAACAAGTCCGACTGCATCATTTCTGTAGAAATGGATTTGAATACTGTTCCAGCAATTGCCCACAAGGGGGCAGCGTCAGACTGTGCAATCACAAACACAGAGCTGGGAAATTCCCCACAGCAGCTAGTGTGTGAGAACCAGGAAGAAAAACGCGGGAAGGTTGTTCAGCTCCAGAGCTCAGCGAGGAGAGACCTGCGTGTGGTCTCCCTGAACAGAGGGCTCGTTTTGCCACCGAAGTCCGGAAGAAATCACCCGGTGGAAGTGGTTTCTGTCACTCCCGGTCTGCAGGACTTTGTTTTCACCAAGGATCTAACCGGACTGCAGAGCATCGCAACCAGAGTGTAATTGCAGGGGCTGTGACCTTCCTTCTTCTGCTCGGCGTGCCCCGGGACTAAAAGACTGCTTAGAATCCGTTACCAGCGGGGGAAGATCAAAAGGAAAAGACCGAGGAGCTGCATCTCTTCAGCGCTGCACCGGGACCCATCATCGTGAGACCCCAGGCCTGCAACGTGGGAGCGGCATCTTCTTCCGGGACAGACTGGTACGTGTTTGTAGGGAAAGTTAGGGAAAGTTGCCGCCATTTCTTTGTTGTTGTTTTTTTTTCTTTCTTCTCGCTGCGTACCCGGAAGGAGTGAAAATCCAGGGACTCCACTATACACATGTGTGCAGATAGTTCAGTTGATTGTATTATAAATATGCTTCCTAGTAAAGAAATGTTACTACCGGTAAAATCTGAGTATGGGGATTTTGTTGGAATAGAGCATACACACACACCCGCGGCCCTACCACCGGTCGCTTCATATATACAGTGTGTGTGCGTATATACAGTGTGTGTGCGTATATACAGTGTGTGTGTGTATATACAGTGTGTGTGTGCGTATATACAGTGTGTGTGTATATACAGTTTGTGTGTATATACAGTGTGTGTGCGCGTATATACAGTGTGTGTGCGTATATACAGTGTGTGTGCGTATATACAGTGTGTGTGCGTATATACAGTGTGTGTGCGCGTATATACAGTGTGTGTTTATATACAGTGTGTGTGCGTATATACAGTGTGTGTGTATATACAGTGTGTGTGCGTATATACAGTGTGTGTGTGTATATACAGTTTGTGTGTATATACAGTGTGTGTGCGCGTATATACAGTGTGTGTGTGTATATACAGTGAGTGTGTATGTGTGTGTGTATGTCATACTCACCTGTCTGCAGGGTCCCGGTGCCATGCCTGCTTCCAGCTCCTGTCTCGGTACCGCCGCTCTGGCTGTGTGCAGTCTCCCCGGGGCACGTACGAAGCTTGCAGGACTTGACGGTGGATCACCTGATGCAGTCACCTGACGCATCAGCTGATCGATTCTTGTGGTGTCGCCGGCTTTTTCTCGCCCGGCCGGCTATCAGCTGATCCTGCCGTCAGGGGACTTCATCAGCTGATTACCGGCAGCTCCTGCAGTGATGGGCCAGGATCAGACTCCGCTGCAGGAGCTACCGGTAATCAGCACAGACGTGAGTATTTATTTATTTTTATTTTTTTTTCTACTGATGCTTCAGCTGATTGTATAATCGGCTTTTATACAATCAGCTGATGTGTCATGTGATTCACGTAGTTTAACCTGACACATCATCTGATCGCTTTGCCTTCCAGCAAAACCGATCAGATGATATTGGATCCTGATTGGACGGCGCGGGACCCTAACCCAGGATTACTGCGGAGGGGGGTTTATTTCAATAAAGATGGAGTCACTAATTGTGTTGTGTTTTATTTCTAATAAAAATATTTTTCTGTGTGTTGTGTTTTTTTTTATCATTACTAGAAATTCATGGTGGCCATGTCTAATATTGGCGTGACACCATGAATTTCGGGCTTAGGGCTAGCTGATAATATACAGCTAGCCCTAACTCCATTATTACCCAGCGAGCCACCCGGCATCAGGGCAGCTGGAGGAGTTGGATACAGCGCCAGAAGATGGCGCTTCTATGAAAGCGCCATTTTCTGGGGTGGCTGCGGACTGCAATTCGCAGTGGGGGTGCCCAGAAAGCTTGGGTACCCTTCACTGTGGATTCCAATCCCCAGCTGCCTAGTTGTACCCGGCTGGACACTAAAATTAGGCGAAGCTTACGTCATTTTTTTTAAAAATTATTTCATGAAATTCATGAAATAATTAAAAAAAAAAGGGCTTCTCTATATTTTTGGTTCCCAGCCGGGTACAAATAGGCAGCTGGGGTTTGGGGGCAGCCCGTACCTGCCTGCTGTACCCGGCTAGCATACAAAAATATGGCGAAGCCCATGTCATTTTTTTTTTCTTTTTGGGTAAAAAACTGCATACAGTCCTGGATGGAGGATGCTGAGCCTTGTAGTTCTGCAGCTGCTGTCTGCTCTCCTGCATACACTAGTGAATGGAGGATGCTGAGCCTTGTAGTTCTGCAGCTGCTGTCTGCTCTCCTGCATACAATGAACATTTTGAATAAGGAAATGACATCAGACCTTTTTTTTTTTTTCATCAACAATCTTTAATGGCATTGTGCACTGATTAAAAACGCAGTGAGCAAAAACGCAGCAAAAAAGGCACCAAATCGCGGCAAAAACGTGACATGCAGCACCGCAGGTGACAGAGCAGAGCAAGTTGGTGACATGTTCTGCTCTGACACATAGTGTGCTGCATGTCACTGTATCCACTCTGGGACTTGTTGTGCAGGTGACCGGATGATACATGTCACTAACTTGCTCCACTCTGTGACTTCTGCTGCATTGTTCCAACTGTATACACTCTCACCTGAACAAGTCTCAGAGTGGGGCAGTTAGTGACATGAATCATCCGGTCACCTGCACAACAAGTCCCAGAGTGGTGAAAGATAGTGACATGCAGCACACTATGTGTCAGAGCAGAGCATGTCACTGTCTCTGTCGCGGGCGGGGAGGAGGGTGTCAGCACACCGCGCTCGCCCCCTCTGCTCGGGTCCGGCAGCTGCTCAGTGGTGGCTCGAGCTGTGGGCCGGATCCCAGGGTTTCTCGAGCGACACTCCTCGCCCGTGAGTGAAAGGGGATTGTGGTTGGGTGTGGGGGAATTGTTATAGTTCGTGACGCCACCCACGGTTGTGGTGATTTCACCACCGCTGCTCAATTCGAGGGTCCCGGGGATGGTGATGCGGAGCAGCCAGGTGTTGTGTTGCCCCTCCGTGGGTAGGGGTTGGTGATCCCGGGGCCCGGTGGTGGGGAAGGAGGTGCGGGGCCTGGTGGGCGCAGGGACGCGGGGGCAGCGCTGTGCCTTGCGACACTGTGGTACTCACTCAGCCTGAGACTTGGACACAGTTTGTACGGTAAACCAAACGGCTGGTAGGACGGTCCCACAGACGGCTGCACCTGCAGTCCCGGTAGTTGACGGTGATGTCCCTCTTCCTTGCACCTATGTTTGACTGATGGTAGCGGTGGATTCCCTCCGGTTACCCGCTCCCCGACTACAATCTGGGCCGGAGGAGCTCTACACTTTGCCCGCAGGCGCTGGCCCTGAGAAACTGGTGCCTTGGCGGTGGCGGTGTCTCTCTGCTTCAGGTTGGGCTGTTGCCGTCAATCGGGACTTGGTTGTTGGGGGATCTACGTCCCCTTCACTGACGGATTCGGCAAATTTGGCGACTCCTAGCCTTGCCGGGGTCCGAGAGGCCCCTGCCCTGGTGCTGACTGTCCTTCGGAACACTGCTCCAGACCACCGGGCACACAGCCAACGGGGTCCTTCCAGGAACTTCCAAACGGTCCCACTCCGGACAGTCACCGCCATCGCTGACCTTGCTGATCTGGCCCTACACAAAGCTGGACCTTCAGGCTTTCCTTCCTTCTTGTCACCTCACTTGCTTTCCTCCTTTTCCACTTTTCTACTTTCCTCACTTTCACTTGCTGTTTACTCTTGCCCTGCCTGGGCTTATCTGCCTGGTTTCTCCCGCCTCCAGAACTGTGATCTCCTTGGTGGGCGGAGCCAACCGCCTGGCCCACCCCCTGGTGTGAATCATCAGCCTCTGGAGGAAGGCAACAAGGATTTGTAGTTTAGCTGTGATGTGCCTACCTGGAGTGTGGGGTGTGGTGGTGTTGTGACCTGTGTCCCCTGGCTTGCCCAGGGCGACACATTCCCCCTTAGCAAAATGCAGACCGTCCGCGGGCTGCCGTCCTACACCGGTTTTATTTTTCTGAAAAAGGGGTAACAAGGTTAAGCAAACATGAATAACATTTTTAATAACTTCTTCCCAAGACGGGAGGCACATTTACTTTTAACGTTGCAACGGTTTACGGTTACGGTTTCCGCTCTCTCCCACCCAAGCAACCTGGCCCTGATGCTGCCCCTAAAGCCCAGGCAGCACCCCTTGACCCACCATCCAGCACACGGTACCCGAGCGGGATCTGTCCTTCCCTCCAGAGGGTAGCCACCGGTTCCTTTGGTGGCTGGGCCCTGGCCTTCTCTGCTCAGGGCCCTCCCTCCAACCTGCCTCTCCGGAGGCGGCATTGCGGAAAACGGTAACGGTAACCAACATATTTACAAGCCACTAACGTTTGTGGTTGCCCTGCAAGTTCACGGGCTTGTCCATGGATAGTTCCCATGCATTTTTAAACGGTCCCCACGGGGACAACGGTACCGGCTCCGGCCGGTTTAATCACTACAGACAATCAGGTAACTTCTTCTTGGATCAATCATTTTCATTTTCAACTTTTAAACAAACAAACTGTGGTGGTCCCAACGGGGACTGTGCAACGGTGCTCCGCTGCCTTTTGCGGCTTAACAGTCCATTCTCACTCGTGGGGCTCTAGTGCCACCTTCACATGGTGCACCGCTCTGGACCCCAATGGTAGCTCGCTGCAGGCGATCTTCTTCCATATTCATGCGGGCATGCACATCCGCTCTACACCCCTCTCGGGCATCGATCTCCCTGCGCAGCTGCTGTTGCCGTCGCTCCCAGCCGGGAGTACTTTCCGTTTGCTCCGGTTCAGCGTGTGCGGGGGACGGACCCAGCCAGAGTCCCTCCGTGTCGGCTACGACCGGCACCTTCAGTAATGAGGGACCCCGCTGTGACATGGCCTCCTCTGCCTCCTGGCAGCTGCATCCCCGCCGTGCCTCCAGTGCATCTTTGCGGACGGGCTCAGCCTTTGGCTTCTTCCATAGAAGCGGTTCAGGGTGGTCATGAGCTTCTGCTGCAGGTCGGTCCGCCGGGGCGGATTGGCAGGGTACCGCTACCGGTGGTGGTGGTAGCGGGCCTAGTGGCGGGGCAGCAGCAGCTAACGCGGGTAGCGGGAGAGGCAGCAGGGTGAACGGGTGTAGGCCGGGCCCCTCAGCCGCAGCGGCCGATCCCTCGGGAATACAGGGACGTGGGTCTCTTACCCGTTCCTCCAAATCTTCCTCCACCTCGCGTCTCTGCATAGCAGCCACCACTTCCACCATGTCGGCCTCCCACTCCTCCAGGAGGAGCTGCATGCGGACCTGCAGACGGCTGCTTAGTTGGGCGGTCCGGACTTCCACCCACGCCGCCATGCCGGGCGCGGGGACCACGGTGTTGTTGGTCGGACTCAGCATCTTTAGCAGCGGCCTCTTCCAGGAACCAATAAATGGCCGCAGGGTCCTGGCGTCCCTGCTTCCACAGCCGCGCTCACATGCGGCCAGCCGCCATTTCGTCCCCCTTAGCTCTTTCCGGCCCCTCCTCTCTCGGGGCGGGGTCTTGGCCTTCGCGCCTCTACTGCTCGAGAAGACGCTCGAGCGGGAACTCTTCGCGCCAAAGATGGCGGCTTCTGAAATTTTTCTGCCGGATACCTCCGGCGGTAACAAGGCGCACCTCTACCAGACGGCAGAGCGGTAAGATCCTGTTCGTGACGCCAAGTTGTCGCGGGCGGGGAGGAGGGTGTCAGCACACCGCGCTCGCCCCCTCTGCTCGGGTCCGGCAGCTGCTCAGTGGTGGCTTGAGCTGTGGGCCGGATCCCAGGGTTTCTCGAGCGACACTCCTCGCCCGTGAGTGAAAGGGGATTGTGGTTGGGTGTGGGGGAATTGTTATAGTTCGTGACGCCACCCATGGTTGTGGTGATTTCACCACCGCTGCTCAATTCGAGGGTCTTGGGGATGGTGATGCGGAGCAGCCAGGTGTTGTGTTGCCCCTCCGTGGGTAGGGGTTGGTGATCCCGGGGCCCGGTGGTGGGGAAGGAGGTGCGGGGCCTGGTGGGCGCAGGGACGCGGGGGCAGCGCTGTGCCTTGCGACACTGTGGTACTCACTCAGCCTGAGACTTGGACACAGTTTGTACGGTAAACCAAACGGCTGGTAGGACGGTCCCACAGACGGCTGCACCTGCAGTCCCGGTAGTTGACGGTGATGTCCCTCTTCCTTGCACCTATGTTTTACTGATGGTAGCGGTGGATTCCCTCCGGTTACCCGCTCCCCGACTACAATCTGGGCCGGAGGAGCTCTACACTTTGCCCGCAGGCGCTGGCCCTGAGAAACTGGTGCCTTGGCGGGTGGCGGTGTCTCTCTGCTTCAGGTTGGGCTGTTGCCATCAATCGGGACTTGGTTGTTGGGGGATCTACGTCCCCCTTCACTGACGGATTCGGCAAATTTGGCGACTCCTAGCCTTGCCGGGGTCCGAGAGGCCCCTGCCCTGGTGCTGACTGTCCTTCGGAACACTGCTTCAGACCACCGGGCACACAGCCAACGGGGTCCTTCCAGGAACTTCCAAACGGTCCCACTCCGGACAGTCACCGCCGTCGCTGACCTTGCTGATCTGGCCCTACACAAAGCTGGACCTTCAGGCTTTCCTTCCTTCTTGTCACCTCACTTGCTTTCCTCCTTTTCCACTTTTCTACTTTCCTCACTTTCACTTGCTGTTTACTCTTGCCCTGCCTGGGCTTATCTGCCTGGTTTCTCCCGCCTCCAGAACTGTGATCTCCTTGGTGGGCGGAGCCAACCGCCTGGCCCACCCCCTGGTGTGAATCATCAGCCTCTGGAGGAAGGCAACAAGGATTTGTAGTTTAGCTGTGATGTGCCTACCTGGAGTGTGGGGTGTGGTGGTGTTGTGACCTGTGTCCCCTGGCTTGCCCAGGGCGACACATCTCCACTCTGGGACTTGTTGTGCAGGTGACCGGATGATACATGTCACTAACTGCCCCACTCTGTGATTTCTGCTGCATAGTACCAACTGTATACACTCTCACCTGCACAACAAATCCCATAGTGGAGACAGTTAGGCTACTTTCACACATCCGGTTTGAGCACTGCGGCTCAATCCGGCTGTGAAAACTATGCAACGGATGCGGCGAAAACACCGCATCCTTTGCATAAGTTTTTACATGCGGCCCGTCTGTTTTTTTTCCGGTTGCGGCATGCTACTGAGCATGCTCAGTGGAAAAAACCGCATGCGGCGAGCGGATGCATTTTTTTCCGCATCGCGCCGCATCCGGCCTCCATAGGTATGCATTGAAAAATGCGCCGCAGCGGCCGGATGCGGCGCGATGCGGTGTTTTTTGCCGGAGCAAAAAACGTTGCAGGGAACGTTCGATCCGGCCGCGGCATCGGCTAAATCTGCCGCATGCGGCCAAATCCGGACCGAACGCAAGCCCCTGTGGCACAATACGGCACTAATGTAAGTCTATGCAAAAAAAAACGCAACCGGTGTTACACAAGCTGGTTGCGGTTTTTCTGCAGAACGCCGTATTGTGCCGCAGAGCAAAAATCCGGATGTGTGAAAGTAGCCTAAGTGACATGTAGCATCCGGTCACCTGCACAACAAGTGCCAGAGTGGAGAAAGATAGTGACATGCAGCACACTATGTGTCAGAGCAGAGCATGTCACTGTCTCCACGCCGCTGACCTCACAGCCCGTACACGCTGCGATGGATGCAGGGGGACAGAGAACAAGTAATCGGCCGACACTGGAGTCATCTGATTACTTGGGATGAATTGAGCAGTAAAATGCTCTGGTGCTCGAAGGGCGAAGCCCATGCCGATTTTTTTTTAAAAAAAATTCATTAAAAATAAAAAACAAAAAAAAATCACATTTTTTGTGGGCTCCTGCTACATTTTCTATTGCTAAGGGTAACCAAAGCAGCTACTGGCTGCTAGCCCCCGCTGCTTGGTGTTACTTTCACTGGCAATAGAAATGCAGGGAAGCATTTTTTTTTTATATAAAGGTTTTTCCCTGAAAACGTTTTTAAGAAAATGACGTGGGCTTCGCCATATTTTTGTATGCTAGCCAGGTACAGCAGGCATCTACGGGCTGCCCCCAACCCCCAGCTGCCTAGTTGTACCCGGCTGGGAACCAAAAATATAGAGAAGCCCTTTTTTTTCATGAATTTCATGAAATAATTAAAAAAAAAAAAAAAATGATGTGGGCTTCACCAAATTTTTGAGTCCAGCCAGGTACAACTAGGCAGCTGGGGATTGGAATCCACAGTGCAGGGTGCCCAAACTTTCTGGGCCCCCCACTGTGAATTGCAGTCCACAGCTGCCCCAGAAAATGGCGCTTTCATAGAAGCGCCATCTTCAAGCGCTGTATCCAACTCTTCCCGTGGCCCTGGTGGCAGGTGGCACGCTGGGTAATAAGGGGTTAATACCAGCTATGTTTTACCAGCTGGTATAAAGCCCGAGATTCTTAATGTCAGGCCAAGTTTAACCTGGCCATTAAGAATCTCCAACAAAGGGTTTAAAAAAAAAAAAAGACATCACACAGAGAAAAATACTTTATTAGAAATAAATACACAGACACAGTAGGGACTCCATGTTTATTACTCCCTCTCACCCCTCCACGATGGAGAGATTTCTGTACTGACCATGCCAGGAGAGAGCGAGGAAAAGAGAGCGAGCGGGGGGGGGGAGAAGAGAGCGAGCGGGGGAGAAGAGAGAGGGGGGGGAGAGAAGAGAGAGAGGGGGGGGAGAGAAGATAGAGAGGGGGGGAGAAGAGAGAGAGGGGGGGAGAAGAGAGAGAGGGGGGGAGAGCGAGCGGGGGGGAGAAGAGAGCGAGTGAGGGGGAGAAGAGAGCGAGCGGGGGGGAGAAGAGAGCGAGGGGGGAGAAGAGAGCGAGGGGGGGAGAAGAGAGCGAGGGGGGGGAGAGAGAGAGGGGGGAGAAGAGAGAGAGGGGGGAGAAGAGAGAGAGGGGGGGAGAAGAGAGAGAGGGGGGGAGAAGAGAGAGAGGGGGGGAGAAGAGAGAGAGGGGGGGAGAAGAGAGAGAGGGGGGGGAGAAGAGAGCGAGGGGGGGAGAAGAGAGCGAGGGGGGAGAAGAGAGCGAGGGGGGGAGAAGAGAGCGAGGGGGGGAGAAGAGAGAGAGGGTGGGAGAAGAGAGAGAGGGTGGGAGAAGAGAGAGAGGGGGGAGAAGAGAGAGAGGGGGGTGAAGAGAGAGGGGGGGAGAAGAGAGAGGGGGGAGAAGAGAGAGAGGGGGAGAAGAGAGGAGGGGGGAGAAGAGAGGGAGGGGGGAGAAGAGAGGGAGGGGGGGAGAAGAGAGGGAGGGGGGGAGAGTGAGGGAGGGGGGGAGAGAGGGAGGGGGGGAGAGAGGGAGGGGGGGAGAGAGGGAGGGGGGGAGAAGAGAGAGAGGGGGGGAGAAGAGAGAGAGGGGGGAGAAGAGAGAGAGGGGGGGAGAAGAGAGGGAGGGGGGAAGAAGAGAGGGAGGGGGGGAGAGAGAGGGAGAGGGGAAGAGAGGGAGGGGGGGAGAGAGGGAGGGGGGGAGAAGAGAGGGAGGGGGGGAGAAGAGAGGGAGGGGGGGAGAAGAGAGAGAGGGGGGGAAGAGAGGGAGGGGGGAGAAGAGATGGAGGGGGGGAGAGAGAGGGAGGGGGGAGAGAGGGAGGGGGGGAGAGAGGGAGGGGGGAAGAAGAGAGGGAGGGGGGGAGAGAGGGAGGGGGGGAGAAGAGAGAGGGGGGGAGAAGAGAGGGAGGGGGGGAGAGAGAGGGAGGGGGGGAGAGAGGGAGGGGGGGAGAAGAGAGGGAGGGGGGGAGAGAGAGGGAGGGGGGGAGAGAGGGAGGGGGGGAGAAGAGAGTGGGGAAAGAAGAGGGGGGGGCAGAGGTGCTCTGTCACCAACTGTCTCCACTCTGTGACTTGTGGTGCAGGTGACAGAGTGCAGACAGTTGGTCCCATGCAGCAGGACAGATGGCAGAGCACAGCGGTTACATGCCTGTCAGTGTCTTGCTGTGTCCTGCTGTGCTGCTGGGAGGAGCAGATGATCACACTGCCCGACACCGGCCGCTCTCCTGACATCGCAGCAGAGCAGGCGGGTGGACAGTGTGATCACATACTTACGTGCAGGGGGGGATTCAGCTGAAGACCCCCCCCCCCCTGCACTGCACACTGGCGCCCCGTGCCTCACCATCTGCAGGACGCCGGCTCCACACTGACGTCCTCCGGATCCTCCCCTCGATGCTGAGCTGTGACGTGCGGTAGTCACCGCCCACAGCCCTGTCACTCAATCTGAGTGGCGCCGGCATCCTGTGACGTACCCGTCTTGTTTGAGAGCCCGGAAATGCCGGGACGTCAGAGGATGCCGGCGGCCACAGCTCCAGGGGGTCATGTGACAGGCACTGAGCGTGCAGCATAGCGCCGCTCAGTGCTAGAAATGGAAATACAAGCCAATGGAGAAAATACCTAGAATTGTAAGAAGAACTTCGACAGAAAATAAAAAAAATGGGTGAACCACCCCTTTAAGAGCAAATGTATAAAAGCCAGTATCTACACCTGTGTAGTCTGGCCCACCCTCCAGTTAATGGCTTTTCTTGTTGTAGGAACTGCCCCACATATTTTTAGCCTCCTTTATAGGAGAACAGGTTGACTTTGTTGTCTGGACCACCACCTGAGCTCTTGTACCTTCTTTCTAGATCAGGGGTGGGCAATTAATTTTCCCATGGGGCCGCATGAGAAATTGGGATGGTTTTAGAGGGCCAGACTAATATAATTAACTCCCTTTTACCCAATACTGTATATAGTGTATATACTATCCCTTCATAAACAAACAGTAAGTTAAACAATAAAAAGATTCAATGAAAATGTGAGGGGCACACACATTACTGGGATCAGTGGGGGGCATAAACATTACTTGGGTCAGTGGGGGGCATAGACATTACTGGGGTCACTGGGGGGGCATACACATTACTTGGGTCAGTGGGGGGCATACACATTACTGGGATCAGTGGGGGGGCATACACCTTACTGGGATCAGTGGGGGGCATACACATTACTGGGATCGGTGGGGGGGCATAGATATTACTGGGATCGGTGAGGGGGCATAGACTTTACTGGGATCGGTGGGGGGCATACACATTACTGGGGTCAGTAAGTGGCAGACATTACTGGGGTCAGTGGAGGACATACATATTACTGGGGTCAGTAAGTGGCATAGACATTACTGGGGTTAGTAGGGGGCATACACATTACTGGGGCCTGTGAAGCATACATACTGGCCCTGTGGGCCTGTGGAGCATACATACTGACCCTGGTGGCCTGTAGAGCATACATACTGGCCCTGGTGGCCTGTGGAGCATACATACTGGCCCTGGTGGCCAGTGGAGCAGACATACTGACAGTGGTGGCTACTGGAGCATACATACTGACAGTGGTGGCCAGTGGAGCATACATACTGACAGTGGTGGCCATTGGAGCATACATGTTGCCAGTGGAGCATACATACTGACAGTGGTGGCCAGTGGGGCATACATACTGACGGTGGCCAGTGGAGCATACATACTGACAGTTGTGGCCTGTGGGGCATGCATACTGACAGTGGTGGCCTGTGGGGCATGCATACTGACAGTGGTGGCCAGTGGGGCATGCATACTGACAGTGGTGGCCAGTGGGGCTTGCATACTGACAGTGGTGGCCAGTGGGGCATGCATACTGACAGTGGTGGCCAGTGGGGCATGCATACTGACAGTGGTGGCCAGTGGGGCATGCATACTGACAGTGGTGGCCAGTGGGGCATGCATACTGACAGTGGTGGCCAGTGGGGCGTTCATACTGGCCCTGGGGATGCTGAGGGCACAGGCAGGAAGCATTGCAGCAGCAGAGCCTGAGGGCTCCTCTGGCTGCCTTCTCTGAGTCCCCTGTGTGTCTGCGTCCTCTATTGCAGGCACAGGGAGGACCTGAGAAGACACAAGTGCTGCTCCCCTGCTCTCTCCTCCTGCACTCACACTGCACTCTCCCTGCTGCTACTGTTGCACTTACCTCAGTTGCAGAACAGACGTTTTTGAAGCAGCCGCTGTGGAGATGAGCCAGTCACGTGAGAATCCCAGGGTAGAAGGGGCAGGCAGTGTGCCCAGCATTGAGAGGAGGCGTGGACGACAGCAAAAGGGGGCATAGCTAGCAGCATAGATGCCGTAGAAGGCATCCAGAGAGTGTGATCAGCATCCAGAGAAGGCATGACTGGCAGAGTGGGGGCGTGGCAGCTGCATACCACTGCACTGCGGGATACATAGCTCTTGGCAGTGAGATCGAGACTAAAGGCCCCGTCACACTAAGCAACATCGCTAGCAACATCGCTGGTAACGAACAACTTTTGTGACGTTGCTAGCGATGTTGCTGTGTGTGACATCCAGCAACAACCTGGCCCCTGCTGTGAGGTCGTTGGTTGTTTATGAATGTCCTGGGCCATTTTTTAGTTGTTGCTGTCCTGCTGTGAAGCACAGATCGCTGTGTGTGACAGCGAGACAGCAACAACTAATGTGCAGTGAGCAGGGAGCCAGCTTCTGCTGAGGCTGGTAACCAATGTAAACATCGGGTAACCAAGAAGCCCTGTCCTTGGTTACCCGATATTTACCTTTGATACCAGTCTCCTGCTCTCACTGCCTGTGCTGCCGGCTCCTGCTCTGTGCACATTTAGCTGCAGCACACATCAGGTAATTAACCCGATGTGTGCTGTAACTAGGAGAGCAAGGAGCCAGCACTAAGCAGTGTGCGCTGCTCCCTGCTCTGTGCACATTTAGCTGCAGCACACATCAGGTAATTAACCCGATGTGTGCTGTAACTAGGAGAGCAAGGAGCCAGCACTAAGCATTGTGCGCTGCTCCCTGCTCTGTGCACATTTAGCTGCAGCACACATCAGGCAATTAACCCCATGTGTGCTGTAACTAGGAGAGCAAGGAGCCAGCACTAAGCAGTGTGCGCTGCTCCCTGCTCTGTGCACATTTAGCTGCAGCACACATCGGGTTAATTAACCTGATGTGTGCTGTAACTAGGAGACTGGGGGCTGGTCACTGGTTGCTGGTGAGCTCACCAGCAACTCGTGTAGCCACGCTCCAGCGATCCCTGCCAGGTCAGGTTGCTGGTGGGATCGCTGGAGCGTCGCAGTGTGACAGCTCACCAGCAACCTCCTAGCAACTTACCAGCGATCCCTATCGTTGTTGGGATCGCTGGTAAGTTGCTTAGTGTGACTGGACCTTTAGGTATAGATCAGGCCACGCCTCCAACTCTCAGCAAGACGGGCGGGCCGGTCATAAACAGTAGGCGGGCCGGATCCGACCCGCGGGCCGCCCCATGCCCAGGTCTGTTCTAGATGTTTATTGTATTTAGTCTTGCCATATGAATAAAATTCATGATATTCTAAAGGTGCTGCAGCAGATAGAAAGAAGAAACTGAACACCAAAAGGCAGGTGGATCTGCATCTATTACGATTTATGAGTATTTTATATCCACTGATTACAGCACATTAGGTATAGTAATACCTAAAGTGTCAGGTATAAAAACCCTTAATCAAATATTGTAGATACTGTCAATGAGTCGTCTAGGGTATGGGGTGACCCAACCGGAACCCAATTATATCTCAAGATTGCAAAGTATAGTACTACAGGAGCTCAGTGGTTGGCTCTGAAGTAACTAGCACCCGGTAAAGCTAGGTAGTAGGTCATCATATGCCACGGTTCTCTTTGATCATATGGGAGTGAAGGTAAGCCCCTTCTGGTGCCGGGTTATCCTTAGTCTCTGCTTTCCTGATACCAGTACTATTACTTGGGGTAAACCTAATGCGGGCTTTACACGAGACGACTGATCGTGCGATGCATCGTTGGGGTCACGGTTTTCGTGACGCACATTCGGCATCATACACTATGTTGTCTCGTGTAACACCTCCTAGCGACGCAGTATCGCTCACAAATCGTGAGTCATGTGCTCGTCGCTAGGTTTAATAAAATTGTTTAATTAAAATGGCGGCAGTTGTTCATCGTTTCCGTGGCATCACACGTTGCTCCATGTGACACCACGGGAATGATGAACACAGCTTACCTGCCTCCCACGGCTGTTGCTGGCTATGTGGAAGGAAGAGGTGGGCAGGATGTTTACATTCCGCTCATCTCCACCCCTCCGCTTCTATTGGCCGGCTGCCGTGTGACGTCGCTGTGACGCCGAACGTCCCTCCCACTCCAGGAAGTGGACGTTCGTCGCCCACAGCGAGGTCGTCTGGAAGGTAAGTACGTGTGACGGGGGGTTAAACGAGTTTGTGCGGCACGGGCAACTAATTGCCCGTGACGCAAAAACGACGGTGGCGGGTACGATCGATCGTGCTATTGCACAATCGGTTTTCTCGTGTAAAGCAGGCTTTAAGGCTGCTTTACATGGTACGCCCGATTGTGCGATTTCACAATCGATCGTACCCGCCCCAGTCCTTTTTGCATCACGGGCAAATCGCTGCCCGTGTCGCACAAAGTCAGTAACCCCCGTCACACATTACTTACCTCTCGTGCGACCTCGCTGTGGGCGGTGAACGTCCACTTCCTGGAGTGGGAGGGACGTTCGGCGTCACACGGCCGCCGGCCAATGGAAGCGGAGGGGCGGAGATGAGCGGGACGTAAACATCCCGCCCACCTCCTTCCTTCACATAGCTGGCGGCGGCCGCGTGACGCAGGTGAGCTGCTGTTCATCGTTCTCGGGGTGTCACACGGAGCGGCGTGTGCTACCCCGGAAACGATGAACAACTAAATTAAACGATATTATGGAACCTAGCGAGCAGTACACGACTCACGATTTGTGAGCGATACTGCGTCGCTAGGAGGTGTCACACAGGCCGGCATCGCCAGCGATGCCGGATGTGCGTCACAAAAACCGTGACCCCGACGATCTATCGCACGATAGATTGTCTGGTGTAAAGCAGCCTTAGGCTTTGTGTAGACAGCAGAGGCTTGTAGTCTTAGCAGGAATCTCTTCGACCCAAGCTGTAGGCACGTTGTAACAAATTTTCCCCTACAAGTAATGCTTCTAGGATATTATACTATTGTGGTATGTCATCTGGTAGAACACAAGATGATTTTTTTTCCTTGCTTATTCCATGTAATCCTGAGAGAAAAAAACATCAGTATGCTATCATGTGAAATTAAGGGTTTACAGAAGGGCAGTAGGGACCATAGACTTCTGGATGCTAAGGTACTGGTCTATGGTGCTCCAAGCTTAGAGCCATTATACGATTGTTTGCATGAGGCTAATTATAAAAAGCCATGCGGGACGTCACCTGTCAGTTAATATACTTAAGGTAGGATGATCCTTGTAATTATGAAGCTTCACCTATAACTTGTGTTTCTATAGCAAGGCTCAAAGACTCCAAAACCTGCATTTATTCAACACAAATACTATTTGTGGCTGGATGTTGTATGTGTCATTATTTTCCCCCACACTGACAGAACTGGCATTGAGTCTGGATGCGCTTGCCACGGATCTCAGCTTCGAATGTGTATGCTCTTGTGGGTGTTTTTCAATGCAAAGCTCTTGTGTAGGTGGTATAGGAGGGAGGTGGGGGTGAAAAATGACCGTGACATGCTAATGTGTCTATGACAGAGTATCGGTCGTCTCTCTGCAACGTTGCTATTTTGCTTTAGCATCTAGATGGCATTGACATTTTTCAATAATGAGAGGTGTGAAGAGTCGTGCGCTATAGAGGCGAATAGCAAATGCTAGATCCAATGCTCTAATTGCTCATTAACTAAGAATATGTCCATATGTTCTTCTGATTTGTTATCAGTACTTCAGTTATCTTTTCTCTAAAAAAAAGGGTCATGACAGGTTTTGAACCATTTTTACATAATAATATATATAATTTGCATTTTTTGCATACAGTAGCTAAAGCCTAGAAATGATTGCAAGGACATAACGTACATATGCTGGATTGTAATGTTTGTATGATTTATGATGCAAAGAAATTCATTGTAGTGTAAATTTATATACAGTATATCTACAGTATACAGTACAGACCAAAAGTTTGGACACACCTCCTCATTCAAAGAATTTTCTTTATTTTAATCAGTCTAAAAATTGTAGGCATCAAAACTATGAATTGAAACATGTGGAATTAAATACTTAAAAAACTGTGAAACAACTGAAAATATGTCTTATATTCTAGGTTCTTCAAAGTAGCCACCTTTTTTCTTTGATTACTGCTTTGCACACTCTTAGCATTCTCTTGATGAGCTTCAAGAGGTAGTCACCGGAAATGGTTTTCCAACATTCTTGAAGGAGTTCCCAGAGATGCTTAGCACTTGTTGGCCCTTTTGCCTTCATTCTGCGGTCCAGCTCACCCCAAACCATCTCGATTGGGTTCAGGTCTGGTGACTGTGGAGGACAGGTCATCTGGCGTAGCATCCCATCACTCTCCTTCTTAGTCAAATAGCCCTTACACAGCCTGGAGGTGTGTTTGGGGTCAATGTCCTGTTGAAAAATAAATGATGGTCCAACTAAACGCAAACCGGATGGAATAGCACGCCGCTGCAAGATGCTGTGGTAGCCATGCTGGTTCAGTATGCCTTCAATTCTGAATAAATCCCCAACAATGTCACCAGCAAAGCACCCCCACACCATCACACCTCCTCCTCCATGCTTCATGGTGGGAACCAGGCATGTTGAGTCCATCCGTTCACGTTTTCTACAAAGACACGGTGGTTGGATCCAAAGATCTCAAATTTGGACTCATCAGACCAATGTACAGATTCCCACTGGTCTAATGTTCATTCCTTGTGTTCTTTAGCCCAAACAAGTCTCTTCTGCTTGTTGCCTGTCCTTAGCAGTGGTTTCCTAGCAGCTATTTTACCATGAAGGCCTGCTGCACAAAGTCTCCTTTTAATAGTTGTTCTAGAGATGAGAAGGTGTGTCCCAACTTTTGGTCTGTACTGTATATATGGTATATTTATATAAACTGCAAATGTTAAAGAAGTGACGTTTTAAACACATAAATGCACCAGGTAAAAAAAGTAATTGAGTTGCTATCAAACCATAATTATGATCCTTCTGCATTTATTAGGACAGCTTCCCGTCACCTCTTGCACCTCCCCGTCCCCTCCTCATTCATTGACGGCTGGCTGCTGTGTAAGCAATGGCGGGAGTAGACAGAGCGAGCCCTCCCCTTAGAAATTTCAGTGTGTATATTGTAGCCCAACTGTCCCCTAGAGGCACATACAAGGGAACCAAGGATCAGACATGTTGGATTGCATCCTGCCTGATCCTATGCTCTCCTTGCAGAAAAGCTGCTGAAATGTTTTCCTCTCTTATTATTGAAAAAACTCTAGCACAGTTGGCCTATCTAAATGCTCATGGTTTATGGTAGAATTAGGACACAGTTTGTTTACAATACTGCCATTATATATGAAAATACAGCTTTCCTTATATCCTATATAATCAGATGATATTTATATACTGTATTTTAATGAATTTTAGAAAAGCCCTTTGACACACACTTTAAAAGGAAATCTGTCACAAGGATGAAACTTCCTAAGCCTCATGAAGGTCATATAAGGTTGAACAAATTGATACCTTGATATCTGCTATCCAATGTCTTATTCCAGAGAAATCCAAGTTTTTCTTAATATGTAAATGAGCTATTAAGATCTATGGGCTGGACACAGATCTTCCCTCGAATTTGCTTCTGGGGGCGTGTTTGACATTGCCCAATCATAAGCAATCAGCAACATGCCCCACAATAGTTTAGAGCAGATATCTCAGTGTGAGACATGTAATGACAGACAGCCTGATCTCACAAATCTCACTGTAGAGTATGTGATTCCATGGTGGTTGGGGCAGAGATAGATGTGATTACATACACTTCTTCTTTCATCATAACAACCAGTGTGGATAGAGGAGCAATACAGCAGATCTGACAGTATTGTTACAGGACTGCTAATAGCAGTGTTTATAATGAGACAAAGTTCAGCTCAGCTGTACTTCCCCTTCCACCCAAACTGAATGCCATGATGAAAGATGTTTGTTCTCCCAGAATAGTAGTAATAATAATAATAATAATAAGAATAATAATAATCTTTACTTTTATATAGCGCCAACATATTATCTAGGCTTTACATACAGTATATCAGCAACACTGTACCCATTGGGGCTCAGAATCTAAATTCCCTTTATAAATACATCGGAAGTGAAACTGGTGGTGAGGAGATCAGACTGTCTCTAATTACATGTCTCACAATGAGAAACCTCTAAGCTATCTGGAGACATGTTCTATTTCTCCCTCATGTTGCTGTCTGCTTATGATTGGTCATTGTTCAGGAAGAAAAAGTACACATCCCCAGAGGCATATTCTAGGGAGCATCTCTGTGCCAACCATATATCTTAACAGCTCATTTACATATTAAGAAAAACATGGATTCTCTGGAATAAGACATCAGATCACCGATATCAAGGTTTCATTTTATTCAAATTTCTACGGACTGCATGCCCATATAGACGGCTTAGGAGGGTTACTGCTTCTGATACATCCCCTTTAAGATCCATGGTTCCATCTTTAAACCCAAAAAATTGCTGATTGTGACTTTGAAACTTTTTTTAGAGTGTTTTGGCAGAGTAATGGAGGATTACAATGTATGTTTCACAGGAAGTTTATAACAACAGGTCAAAAAATCGACGTAGACATAGATACACTAGCTTTCTTTCAACTTCTATTTCTCTTGACTCCACAGTAAACATCCCCACGGGGAGAGAGGATCAGATATATTGAATCCAACATGTTTCATTTTTTTCCCCAACTTTCCATCAGGGCAGCGTGTGATGCCCCCAAACATACCAGATTGTTGTCCAATCAGCAGTTTCAGTCATAATGGTCACCATAGACAAAGGCTCCAGATTTGTAGGCTGACTCAACAAAACACAAACATCTCCATGACGGATCCTGTTTTGTAAATGATGGCATTGTAAGATCCAAGAAAAGCATTCATCACTACTTCTATTAGCATGTGAATTGTTTGTACTTTTCGGTATACAGTGGAACCTTGGATTATGAGCATAATTGGTTTCGGGAGTGCGCTCTTAAACCAAGTTACTCTTATATCAAAACGAATTTTCCCATAGGAAATAATTGAAATGCAGACAATTCGTTCCACAACCTAAAAATATTTACTGCATTTATACAAATTTATTACAGTAATACAATATAATGTACTGCATTCATATAAAATAATTACAGTACACTAATACAAAATATGGTGCAGTACAGTAAAAGCATATAAAACAAGTTAAACTGCACAATAGCTTAAAATAGAATTGTTGGTGTGCAAGAGTTACAATACAAGCTATGTGCTGCACTGGTTAGCAATAAGAAAGTACAATACTGTATCCACAAATGCAAATTGATAGATATGCTATATAGTATATACTATACTATATAGCATATATATAGCATAGATATACTATATGTACTGTACAATGGTATACTGTGTATAGTATACAGTACACACAGTATGTACAGAAATTTACCTCCAGAGTGGGTCAGAGCGCGGTGAAAGGACAGAACCAGAAGTGTACATGGTGAGTATTTGTTCTTATTGCAAATCATTGTTCTTAACCCAAGTTACACATTTTTAGAAAGCTTTGCTTGTCTTGCAAAACGCTCTCAAACCAAGTTACTCTTAATCCAAGGTTCCACTGTATTTGTAATAAACACAAAGCCTAATTTATACATATGAAAAATAATAGTAATTAAAAACACTATCCAAAAGATTGGTTCCTTCTCCAAATTATTTTCATTATTCTAGTTAATAAAAATATAGCTTCCTGGATTTTGCCTTCAGTAATTAAGAGATGAACGAATATTACAGTTATCAACATTTAAACATTTTTTTTGGACTTTATTTCTTTTAACCATTGATGATTATATAGTTGATTGAAACGCTTCCCACCATGATATTATGAAATTTAACCTTCCACAAAGTTTATTTTATTTTACTTTCATATAACTTTGTGTTCTGGATTATGCCTTTAAGGAAACGCTTTCAGCAGCCTCATTATCATCACATACTGGTGACAATGACTGGTAATAAGTCTATACACAGCTGATAAAATTCTTAGATATCTACTCTTTTTTTTTTTTTTTTGAAAAATGTAAAAAAAAGCTAACAAAAAAATTCAACATAAAAACCTTTTAAACACTAGGTTATTTTATGATGATAAATTCCATCTAATAGATTAGTAAATTTATTAATGTACTGGTGTTGGTACTGTTATGAGTGCAGTATACATAGTTAAAGGGAATTTGTCAGCAGGTGTTTACAAATATAATACAGCATAATATAGGCAAAGAGATCCTGAATTCAACAATGTATCACTGAGATTACTGGGTGCAGCCATTCTGATACAATTAGAATGTTTAGTTTTAGCTGTACCTACCCACACCAGATTCTCTATAGAGATTGTATATTGACAGCGAGGTGTCAATCAATGGAGGGGGTATGCCGGACTGACTGCCTTGTGCATGACATTGTAGTCCGAGCAATGCTAAGTATCCTGCTGTTTAAACAAACATAACCAATAAACAACATATCGGACCTTGACAAGACAGGCATCCCTGAATTCTATGTTTTAACCCTTGCAGCATGCTGTCATCAGCTTACATAACAAAAACCTGATTCCCTTTAAAGGGTGGAACTTATAGTATACAATTTTGAAATAAATATATGAAATTTATTTTGGAAAAAAATCTGAATATTTCTGCATCCAAAATTGTGTACCAAAATATGGAACTAATAGATTTCTGTGGGGCTTCCTCCAATTTAATATGGCATCTGCTTTCTTACAGAGATAAATAAGTGGTTTTTTTTTGTCTTATTCTGTTTAAATCCGACAAAAATAAGATTTCACCATGAGCCAAATTGTGGAAATGTTCAATCCTAGAAGCATTGCTTGAATATCTCCATAATATTGTCCTATACAAAGGCATCATATGGCGGCATCATATGACTCAAAAATTAAGAGCTGCAGGTATTCTGTGTCTTGCGGGCTCTCTGTATGTTGCTCTACACTGTGCATATGGCCTCACCATTCATTACAGTGCCAATCTACCTTAGTAGAATAAAGTACTCGTTATTGTCACGGTCGTCTCCCTGCTGTTTTGAGAATACTAGACTCAGTATGTCCATGTACACAAATACAGTGAGGTGGGTCATATATGAATCGCCACACCACTGTAGAGCTACTCCAATAGCATAATCTGAACAGAGAACAGAGAGTAGAAAAGCTTCAAAATCGTGATTTATTTATACAAAATTCATACACATAGAAAATACATGGTCAAAGGACCAGGATAATAGGGCACTAGAGGTGACAGGGGATGAAATAGGCAAAATGAACCGGAAATCTGCACTTCCATAGAGCTCTGTCTCCATCAAACACCCATAGGCCACATGGGAATGAGGAAAAACAATAGCATATATGAAATCAACACATGAAGCTTGTAAAAACCATGTGAACCATATCAGGGATAGTAACAGGGTAAGCAGGCAGTAATGTCAAGACACATGCATCATGTTCCTGCGTAATAAGGGTAAAACCGAACCAAGTGTTCATTGAGTTAAATAATTTAAAGGATAAGACACTGATGCATGTGTACTTTACAAAAAACCAACCTGCAGATCTGTACAGATGAAATAATGCACATGGGTATGCAGATAAATCCGGAGGTGACGAGAGGGGTGAGCCCCCAAGGTAAGACTCCAACGTAGGTTTCACGTTAGTGTTGTATTCGCTTCATCAGGGAGTGATTAATGGACGCAGCAGGGCTACTATAAATAGCCCAGTGTCCAGCTGATACACCTCACCGATCAGTCTCGGCGCGTGCGCACATCGCACCACACAAACCCAGCACCTCCCACTGGCCGTCATGACCCAGCGCATGCGCGGGAGCGGGGACGCGTCTCCATAGCTCCCGCGCATGCGCAGAGGTCAGGCTAGAGACAGCCAGGGAGAGCAGAGGCGGCGGTGAGATGCAGGCACGCGCACACAAGTAAGAGCTCAGGACCCGGAAGTTCAAAACACAGCAGCCCCGTGTAATACGGAGTAATCATGAACAATATATACCAATCATATAACACAGTGTAAATATATATATATAGAGGGCAATCGTAGAACATAGCGCTGGCTCCTGAGTTCTGTATATAGCTTGAGAATGAAGATGTGTAGAAAACGATCGTATTTCCGGACCAAGGGATGAAGATGACAGCTGGAATCATAGCTGAGCCACATAAGATATAGGGGAAAGAAAAAATATTAATATTAAAAATAAGAATCAAACACGAATCAAAGAAAGAAAGAGACCAATTATAAAAATTGTTATAGAATAAAAAACATCAAACCCCTAAAAAAGAGAGGGGGGGACCCCCTTAAAAAGGTGACCTCAAAGGAAAGAGGCAAAACTTAGAGCCTCGTTGAGACCAGATGGGGCGACTGTGCCAAGAGTCACCATCCATTTGGTCTCACGTTGGGCTAGCTTCCTCTTGATGTTTCCACCTCTAATGCCGCTATGGACGACTTCAATACCCCGGACCATTAAGGATTTAGGATCGCATCCATGATATATTTTAAAATGGCGCGGCAATGTTTTTAAGGTGGCAACATCATCCACCGTCCGGGCCGCCGCAATGTCACGCACGTGCTCTCTCACGCGGATGCGTAGCTCACGAGATGTTAGGCCAACGTAAATGAGTGAGCATCCGCAAACCACGTAATACACAACATTAGACGTACCACAAGAGATGTAATCTCTAATTTGGAACTCACGTTTCCCATTTGCGGATGAGAACACAGAGCTACGTGACATATTGCGGCAGGCCAGGCAGTGGCCGCATGGGAAGAAATCAACACGAGGTAACGTAGAGCCAAGAAAACCAGACGTAGGAGGAACATAATGACTCCGGACAAGCTTATCCCTCAAGTTTGATGATCTTCTTGCAGTCATCAGTGGATAATCAGAGAGTGACTCCCTAAAGGATGGGTCGGTCTTGAGAATGGGCCAGTGTTGATTGAGGATGGCTCTCATATTGTGCCATTCACTATTATAGGTGGTAATGAATCTAACACTAGGCTCATCAGAGGGATTTTTCTGTCTAGAAAGAAGGAGCTGGGATCGAGGAGTGTTCTTTGCCCTCAGGTACCCACGTTTTATGCTGCGGTTGCTGTAACCTCTTTCCCGGAAGCGCGACATGAGGTCGGCAGCTTGCTCCTCGAATTTAGCATCCGAGGAGCAGATCCTCCTCATCCTCAGGAACTGTCCGGTAGGGACAGCACGAATGGTAGATGTGTGATGGGCAGACGAGGCGTGAATAAGTGAATTCACGGATGTGGACTTACGAAACACATCCGTTTGAATCAAATTGTTCTCATCAACCTCAATAAGAACATCTAAAAAATCGATGCATTTGATGTTGTACTTGTAAGTCAACTTGATGTTGAAAGAATTCACGCCAAGTCTACCCATAAATAAGTCCAGCTGCTCCGCCGTACTCCTCCACAAAATCAAAAGGTCGTCAATGTACCTGAGCCAGCACTGCACATGGGATACGGCCTGGTCGCCCTCGTCGCCAAAAATGAATCTCTCCCAAAAACCTAGGAAGAGATTAGCGTACGAGGGCGCACAGGCCGCACCCATTGCAGTGCCACGCTGCTGCAGGTAAAACGAGTTTTTAAAAGTAAAAAAATTGTGGGTTAGAATAAAGCGGAGCAGCTGGAGTATTAGATCACACATCTCACTGTCCCGACCGGAGGTCCCAAGGAAGAATTGGACCGCTGCCAAACCGTCCTCATGGCGGATACAAGTATACAATGACTCAATATCCGCCGTGACGATTATCATGTCCGCTTCCATATAGATGCCATCGATCCTGTTGAGCACGTCCGTTGTGTCTTTTAGGTAGGAGGGAAGTGTTTCAACCAACGGTTTTAGGTAGAAATCAATAAATTTGCATACCGGGTCACACATTCCCTCCAACCCAGACACAATCGGACGGCCCGGCGGATCAGTGGCATCTTTATGGATCTTGGGAAGCAGATAAAACGTGGGTACCTTCGGGCATGTGACTAAGAGTCCCTCCAGAACCTTCTTTGTAATGAGACCGTTATCGAATGCCCGCTCAAGGATCAACCGAAGGTCTCTGGAAAAGGAGTTAATGGGATTGAAATCGAGCTTTTTATAGGTGTTCTTGTCCCTCAGCTGACGGAAGGCCTCTTTTTCATATTTCTCAATGGGCCATATTACAATGTTTCCCCTCTTGTCGGCGGGTTTAAAAATCACATCCTTCCATCCCTCTAATTGTTTAAGGGCAGTCCTCTGTCTAAACGTAAGGTTGTCATGATATTTTCTTGACGACAGTTGTGTAAAGTCGTCAACAACCAACTTGGTAAAAATATCTACAGACGGACACAGCGACAAGGGGGGAAACCTAGTTGACCTAGGCATGATACAAGATGGAAACATACCGGCACTATCGGGAATTTGTTGTTGCTCAGATTGGAGTTCCTCCAGAATCGCTAAGGCCTCCCTCTCCGCACGACTATCCAAGCCAAATGTTGGCGCATCACGAGTGTGAAGTTTTTGTTTTGAGAATACTGTAGTGACAGCCTTAGGACTGGAGCTGCCTATCTCAATCTAGACTCCTCATTTAAACGAAGTTTCCTTTGCTTTGGCATCTCATGAGTTAATGTCAGATTTTGTTGCTAGCAGCTCATTGCAGTGCACGTCAGCTGTAGCTGCTTTGAGCCCACTTCCATTTAGGTTTAAATATTGGCGTTTTCCCAGCAGTCCTTATTGTTGTTAGAATTCATTCTACTCTGGCCATCCTGGTGGAAGGAGCTGCTGAGGAATTGTCCTATGCCCATCCATCTGTTTCTTTGTTGTTAAATAGGTACCCGGTACCCCCCCTTTGTTTGTGGTATTGTTATAGTGCATCAGACGCCCGTTGGTCTGAACGCGTGTGTCACACGGTACATTTGGACATCTCCTACTCTGTGCATGACAGTTATAGTATGGAGAACCTCTATAAACATTTAAATGTAAGTACAGTATGTGAACTACTTACAATTCAATAAAAACAGATTTTATCCTGAATTGTTCCAGTAATTACATTCTCACATACAGGCTATCCAGAGTTTGTTCCTGAGATGCCACCTCTGCAGTATTAAATTTTAATGATTGTAGAAGCAATTACATGTAATCCTAACCGTCTTGCTATCGTGTTGATCATATATATTGTCCCATCACTGATTGCATCGTATAAGTACAGATCCATGATTTTTAAAGAGCTCATCAGTTTATTTTTATCTGGTAAAACCATTTAATTAACACAGGAAGGTTTCACTTCCTCTAATTAGTCTCATGAGTGCAGAAAAGCTGGAGGCATCATTCCTACCCCAGCTACAAATACTGAGTACTCTTACGACATATGTATTGAAATATATCATGGAATTAAAGAAAATTGGAACCTTAAAAAAAAATAAAAAAATAAAGGACAGATTTTATCATCCTTTTCTGTTGACTTAAATAGATATATACCTATATACATATTAAAGGAACTGTCTGGGCATCTAATATTGACTATCTATCCTCAGAACAGTTCATCAATATCAAACTGACGGAGTCAGACACTGATCAGTTGTAATTAGTTCTGTCAAACATTGAGCAAATGCTTCCAAGAACTGCACATCAGCTTCTATGCTCCACACACAGTATGCAGTGCTGTGATCCAGCTCCAATAATTACACCTGGCCAGCGGGGGAAACTATCAACAGCTGCTATTGAAGACCTATCCTAAAAATAGGTAACCAATATTAGTTGTCCAGAGAAGCTCTTTAAAGGGAACCTGTCAGGTGCAATATGCACCCAGAACCACGAGCAGTTCTAGGTGTATATTGCTAATCCCTGCCTAACTGTCCCTGTATCTAGTAGCATCGATAAAGATCTTTAGAAAACTTATTTCTAAAGATCCTTTATGATATGCTAATGAGGCCAGCAACTTGTCACAAGGGCGTTACTTCCCTTGGCTAGTCGGCCCCCTTAGCACATACGCATACCCCTGTGGACATGCTAATGAGCGCACAGCGTCAGAAACATGGTCACTTTCATCTCTGCCACCACCGCTGGTTTTCGGCTCAATGCGCACCATCAGAACGTTCTGGAACTTCCGGTCATGCGCACTACACCAATTTGAAGCCGAAACGCATGCACCCGGCTTCATAGTACTCATGACTGGAAATCCGGGACTTCTGATCATGCGCACTGAGAAATCCAGCGTCGGGCACGATGTTAGCAGAGAGTGGTGAGAGTGACCATGCCTCTGATGCTGTGCATTTATTAGCATGTTAGCATGCCCACAGGGGCATGCGTACGTGCTAAGGGGGCCGACTAGCCAAGGGAAGTAACGCGCTTACGACTAGTCGCTGACCTCATTAGTATACAGAACCTTTAGAAATACGTTTTCTAAAGATCTCTTTATCTATGCTACTGTATACAGGGACGGTTAGGGAGGGATTAGCAATATGCACCCAGAACTGCTCATGGTTCTCTGTGCATATTGCACCTGACAGGTTCCCTTTAAATAATATCACTGCATGATTTACTGTACAGGGAACCAATCAGGAGATTCATGTGGCCCAAAACGCGTGCTGCCTGAATTGTAGCCTGGCTATACGATTGCAGCAGGGCATACATTTTATAAGAAACACGTTTCAGAGAAAATATCCTTTTGAGATCCCAGCCAGCTCTTCACATAAAGGAGATTGACAGGTGTCTCCCTCTGTTCATGCAAGAGAAAGCCATATCAATCACCGGCAGCTGCACTGAGATCTTCAAAATAGATATTCTCTGAAACAAAAGAACAATTCAGAATAAAATATACCTGGCTGTCAATGTACAGCCACACTGCAATTTATACTGATGACGATTTGGGCAGCATGAATTGCCTCCCTTTATACAAACTTTATAGGTCCTAATAAATAAATTCCTAATAAACAAGATTCTTGTAAACAATGTGCTCATAGTTAAAGTACCAGTCCGTGTTCATAGGTTGTTCACATGTAGTGGAATTGATATGATACATTTTCTTACTAATTCTAGCAGAAACCACATCATCAGGTCAAATCCAATCCTAAGGGGTACTTTGCACGTTGCGACATCCATACTGCGATATTGTCGGGGTCAAATCGAAAGTGACGCACATCTGGCGCCGGTAACGACGTTGCAACATGTAAAGCCTAGATGCGCCGATAAACGATCGCAAAAGCGTCGCAAATCGGTGATCTGTGTAGCGTCAGCCATTTTCATAATATCGCACCAATAGGATACATGATGTTGTTCCTTGTTCCTGCGGCAGCACACATCGCTGTGTGTGAAGCCGCAGGAGCGAGGAACATCTCCTTACCTGCCTCCACCGGCTATTTGGAAGGAAGGAGGTGGGCAGGATGTTTACGTCCCACTCATCTCCGCCCCTCCGCTTCTATTGGCCGCCTGCCGTGTGACGTCGCTGTGACGCCGCACAACCCGCCCCCTTAGGAAGGAGGCGGGTCGCCGGCCAGAGCGACGTCGCAGGGCAGGTAAGTGCGTGTGAAGCTGCCGTAGTGATAATGTTCGCTACGGCAGCTATCACAAGATATCGCATGTGCGACGGGGGCACTATCGGGGGTACTATCGCGCTCGTCATCGCTAGCAATGTCGCAGCATGCAAAGTACCCCTAAGATTCTATAGCACATCAGCGGAATTTTACCTCAAAACCAAATCTGTCACAAATGCGTTTCAGTTCCATTCTTTCCCAATGGAATCGTGGCAAGATGCAGTCACATGCGGTTGCGTGCGTCATACACAACCGCATGTGACCGCATCTTGCCGCAATTCCATTGGAAGAGAATGGAACTAAAACGCATTTGTGACGGATCCGGTTTTGCGGCAAAATACCTCTGCCGTTAAAGAACAAGAACACCTTCCCTGGTGGCACTGGCCTGCTCCTTTGACGTTCTCTGTACAACATGACCTCCTGTGATGGCATCCTCATGCAAGCTTTTGGGCTGTAACTGGGGCACCAAATGAAGCCTCTTGGTTGCAGAAAAAAAATAAATAGAATTATAATATTGTTGTGACATTACTTATTGGCAGAGCTTATCTGTAGCTATTAAGTCCCAGCAGCTGTTTCATCCCATGCCATACCTGGAAAACAGTTGCATGGTCCAATAGAGGTGGTGGCATATCATTTCATAGGAAGCTAATTAGAGGGCTTGAAAATTTATTAGGACAACACACACACACACGCACGCACGCACGCACACACACGCATGCAGATATTTTACAAATATATTTCTAATTGTGCTTTTGCCTTAAGGTTCTCACCAGATGTATAAAAAATATATCATACTATATATGCCCATACATTTAGTGATGTGTAATAATGAGAAATTATACAGGGAAAAAATATTGAACACGCTTACTGAAATTTTTTAAATACCTCATGGAAAAAGCTTTGTTAGTGATGACAGCCTCAAGATGCCCCCTATATGGAGAAACTAGTCACATGCATTGTTCAGGTGTGATTATGACCATTCTTCCACACAAACACTCTTCAAATCCTGAAGGTTCCATGGGCTCCTTCTATGCACGGTTGCCAACTTGATTGATGGATAGACAATATTTTTTATGGATACCTTGGAATACCATAATAATGCAATGCAATTATAAGTGATTCACTGTTGGTATAATGTTAAAGGCAAACAGGGTGTGTTTTATGGCATCCACAGAGTTACATTTTGGTCTCATTTGACCGAACTATATTCTCACAGTTTTTCACAGGCTAAATATTGTTGAGCGAACTTTAAGGGCCCGTTCCCATGTTCTGGAGACACTGCGTTCTAGACACAGTGTCTTCCCTCCTGTAGAAATGCATGTGTTCTCCGCGGGAGAACGCAGCATCCGTGCCCGTGATCAGGGTTCTAGGCACCGTAGACTTTTGCTGTGTTCTCCCGCCGAGAACACTCGCGTCTCCGCAAGAATAAATTGACATGCTGCAGCTCAGAAAGCCACACCGCATTTCAGTTTATGCTGTGGGAAAATATAAATTGCAATTCCTTTATCTTGTTGATGAGGCTTCTGGCATTAAAGGGAACCTGTCAGGTCCCATATGCGTTCTAACCTACAAGCAGGGTGATGTGTGGCCTAGTAACCCCTTCCTACCCATCCCTGTGTTGTAATATTGTGTAATATGAATGTATAAAAAAAGTTTTATAAATTACGTGTTCCCCATGTAAATGAGCAGAGGGTCTAGTCCCCTGGGTGTCGCTTCGCCCCGTGGGCGTTTGCATGCTTTCCGTGGTATCACGCCCCTGTGGGCGTGATACCATGGATTTACATGAGCAACGTCACCGTCAGAGCCTGGTGATCCCGCGTGTGCACACTTCTCATTCGCGTAGCCTTCTTACCCGGGTGGTGTTACGGGGGGCTGTCTGATAATAACTGAAAGGAGTATCAGACAGTCAGGGTCCACCGTGCAAAGACTTTGCTGCAGACTATGGCAGAGTGCAATACCTCTGTTAACTCACAGAAGGATATAATAAGTAAGTAAAGCAATTCCTCCCTTACTTGGAGGGTGTGTGGAATGATCTCTGTTAATAATCACAGAGACAAAGGCAATGTGTGCGAAATGGCACCTACCTAGGTCCGCTCTTCTAGTGGTGCAAAAGAGACGAACAGCAGCGTAAGCCGCACAAAGCTCCTACCTGCGTTCGCTCCACTAGTGTGCGAGGACACGAACCACTAGATATGGCACCTGCCTAGGTCCGCTCTTCTAGTGGTGCAAAAGAGACGAACAGCAGCGTAAGCCGCACAAAGCTCCGACCTCTGTTCGCTCCCCTAGTGTGCGAGGATACGAACAACTGCCAGACGCAGTATAAGGAACGTTACCCTAGCGGCAACGTCCACCTACGAGTAGAATCACAAGGCCCAGCCAGACCATGTGCCTCAGGCACCTGCCTATGTCCGCTCCCCTAAGAGGTAAGGATACGGACAGCAGCCGAAGCTGTAAGGTATAAGAACGCTACCCTGCCGGTAGCGCTCACCTAGCATAGACAGAGGAATGCCTAGAGGAACGCGCACAGAGCGTCTACTCATATGCATGAACCAAGAGGACTGAGCACCATGCGGCGTGTGTCAGGGTCTTATATAGACTCTGTGCCTCATCCAAGATGGAGAACACCAGAGCCAATCCGCTGCCAGAACGACAGGAGTGACGTCATGCTGGCCTATCACCGAGCAAGACGTCACAAGCACATGACCAGCGACCAATCGGCATAGAAGGTGTCAGAGACATGTGACCTCGTGTCAGCGATGATGTCACCCGCACATGTGCAATGGCTCCAAGATTGGACTTAGTCTCCAGCGCTCGCACATGTGCAGTAGCAAGAAATCTGGACTTAGTCTCCAGCGCTCGCACATGTGCAGTAGCAAGAAATCTGGACTTAGTCTCCAGCGCTCGCACATGTGCAGTAGCAAGAAATCTGGACTTAGTCTCCAGTGCTCGCAGCAACCGTAACAGGTGGTTACTTGTCGGTTTTAGACGCATATTGCAAATGCCCCCTGGCGATGCGACGCCCAGGGGACTAGACCCATTTCTTATTTACATAGGGAACACGTAAGTTATAAATGTTTTTTTTTATAAATTCATATTACACAATATTACAACACAGGGATGGGTAGGAAGGAGTTCTAGGCCACACATCACCCTACTTGTAGGTTAGAACACAAATTACCTGACTGGTTCCCTTTAATATTCATGTATCTTGTATATTTCTCTGCACCTCTATTCTTCCTCTTTGCGTTATATTTTCTAACCCATCCCCCCATGCCACCCCACTTTAATTACTTAGTCCCCTTACTTATTCCTTACATGAGGTGCAGCCTTTCCCTACCATAGAACCTGTAGCCAAAATAGAAGCGTTCAGTTCTCCAGGAATCCAAACCTCTTCTTTTTCTACCAATTTCTGAGCCAGAGCCAATACATCAGATGTAGCATCTCTGCTCTGCTATAACTGACTGTCTGAGCTCTGCTACATCTGAGTGAGACTGTAAGATGTAGCAGAGCAGAGACAGATGTAGTATCTCTGACCATCTGTGCTCTGCTACATCTAAGTGACATGGTCAGATGTAACAGAGCAGAGACAGATGTGAGTAATGGTAATATTATGTTGGGTCTATATAATGTAATGTATTACTATATGGCT